>NW_011350552.1:150519-177853 GCF_000735185.1 Notothenia coriiceps
CCTCCAGGGAGCGGAGGTGGTGGAGGGGGTGGTGGCGGTGCCCCAGTGGTGCCTGGTAAAGGGGGAGGAGGAGGAGGAGGGGTGGTGGTCCTGAGAGGCCTGGTGGGAGAGGGGGAGGAGGTGGCGGGGGCGGGGGTGGATGTGCTCCAGGTTTTTGATTCAGACCCATGGAGTCAAGGTTGAGTTTCTTTGGCACATTCTGGTTGGGGCTCTGAACGCCCCCCTCCCCCTCGGGGCTCCTGATGAAGCTCTCCCTGTCCGTCTGGATGCTGACGGTGCGGTAGGTCTTGGATATCAGGTCATCTGTGGTGGACGTTGCAGCGTCCCGGACCTCCCCCCTCAAATAACCTGCACTGTACCCCCGGTCTCTCTGCATCTTAGAGATCTCTAGTTCCAGCTGTGACATGGAGACAGCGTGCTCTCCTCGCAGTTGGAACATTTTGAGCTCAAAGTCGGACTGTAAGGAACAAGAGTGGAGTGACAGAGACAAAACAAAAACAGAAACTTCTATTACTTTTCATCACATAAAAAAAAGAAAAAAGAAACTAGCAACACATTTCCTTGCTTGAATTTGGGTTAAAGTGTTTAATTATTCACCAAAGTGTTTTACATGACTGTGGTTCTTGAAGTTGAAAAATACAAATATTTCTAGTTTTCAACTCCCAAGGAGACTAGTATTTGACTCTTAAAGTAAAAAATCTGCTTCGGTTTCTATCCGACATTTTAAATAATGAGAAAACTGTCGCACCAAGGAAAAATATTAAATTTGACACATAAATCTTGTGGGCTGTCTGCGGTACATGTGCCTCAGTGTCAGCATAAGTTGTTTAAAAAGGTTGACGTTAAATTAAAGGCTTTAAAACAGATTAATTCTAAGGTCAGACTTGTCAAGAAAAACAGTCCATAAAGCAATTTATCAGTGGTAGAAACATATGTAATATGGCCACAACTATGCTCTCCTATTTTTCCAAGTGTACACAATAAGATTGACTTTTAATTTGACAGATGAAAGAAGAACATCTATGAAGCACTGTTCCCTATCCCTGCTTTTGATGAATGAAACAGACACATCCTAATTGGATTTGGAATGAGCCATCATAATGGAGTCAAAAGGGATCTCCATCACATAACTCTATTGGAAGACATTTAGAAGTTATATTATTATACGTTACCTAAAATATGAAATTCTAGTCTCTTGTTATTGTTTTAAGAGCCTTCATTTTTATATTTGATGTCACTTAAAATGTTTACTTCCATTTTACTCTTTGTTAGAACTCAAGACATAAAGACATTAGGCATTTTATGTTTTAAATGTTCATTCACTAAATGCTCATACTCTAGTCTTAATTTATTTTTTAAATATGCATATTTTTACGTCAATCTAGTTTTTACAATTTGGAGTTCAACACTAAAGAGTCTCCTACATGTTAAAAAAAGACTAGAAAAGAAGAATATAAAAATACATAAATGCCAAGTTAACCACAGAATTTAAAAAAGGCTTAAAGTTACAAATAGATCAACATTTAAAATTGCAACCATCTAAGCTAAAAAATGTAATCTCAACCTGTAATTTGTTTTATTCTGTATCATACATATTATCCATTCTGGGTCTCCTATAATTACTGTAAGCGTGCAACTTAATTCCATATATTAGGAAGTAACACTACAAAATACACTGAACAGTCATTTAAAATCTGATTTAAGTTTTTTGTTTTTTTACCTATGTAAACTGTTTCCCCGGGTAATATGCTGTACACATCTTTTAAACATAAAAACATTAAATAATGAATTAACTAAAACTGGACAGACAGGTTATTCAAATATTATACACAATACTGGGCAACTTCAGGACCTGTGGCATCTTAAAGCTTCTACTGCTGGTATTGAATATTCAGCAGTAGTGTTGCACTGGTCCTGCTGCACGGGATCATTTCATGCTCACGTACTGCCATCTTGTGTTCAGGAGAGTCTACTGCTATATCAGACTACATATTCCAACATAATTAGTGGTTTATTATTTTAAATGTGCCGTTATTGTCCCACCTATACTGTGCATAGATTATTGTCACAAATATAATGCTGTACTTTATTTCCCCTGTCCTAAGAGTACGTTTATTTTTGTTTATTATTTTTCAAAAGTATTCCCTTAAATGTTCTAGTGAACTAGTCTGCTCACACAGAAATGCATCGTCTAATTTTCTCCGGAGTGTAATGTGTTTTCAGTCAGTGTGTTGTCATTTCTGCTCATGTTGTATGATAACTTACATGCATCCTCTCCAGATCGTCCTTGCACTCTCTCTTCAGCTGCAAGAGGGCAGCCTGGTGCTCTGAGAGGAAGCAGACCAAAGACACATGTTTAATGACATGACTCAGCTGGGCGTTTAGATTTATAACATATACAGTAGACTGGAGCGTCATCCCGGCTCATTGTCTGTGTTTTTATTCATTTACCAATAGGTTGAGATAATTGGGTTAGAGTTGTGTTATCTTGAGCTAGTGGCTACACAGTTGGTATGTTAAATCATCATCAAACTAATCTGACAAAGACATGCTAACAAGATGTTCTGATGTTAGTGTTAAGATACTACAGAAGGGTGGAACATTCTTTACCTATAAAAAGAGACATCAACTCAACCAACCTGTTTTAAATTATACTGCTGGCCCAAATTAAAGCTCAAACAAAACATTTTGTAAGGTCACATAAAAAATACAGAGCTGTTGCTTCTAATAAGATGACGGCACAAAAGTGGAAAGATCACGCACTACATGATTCATCTCCAGTCCATTATGGAACAGCAGTATTTGACAACCATAGAGAACAACTAAGTCAGTAAATAAAAGGAAGAAAAAAGGAAACTATTTTGAGTTTAGGAACACTGGTCCTGAAAAGTTAGTTATAACAACTTGTCCTATCACCACTGTGTCTTTTCTTCATGAGGACGTTTTACATTTTTAAATAAATTGCATTTAAGGACTAGACTGTTGAGTTAAGGGCCATTTATTTACATTTGTGAGTCTTTATTCCTTTATACAATTGAGGAAGATGATCCTGTTTGGGACTTTTTAGCATGAATTAGCATTGAGCTATTTGCTGTAACGAGTTACATTTTGTTGCATTAATGATTGATCCGAGTCAATGATTATAAATCAGGCTGGTTTTAAAACTCTATTAAAACTACTGTAGTTCCACCTGAAAGTCAATTATTTACGCCATTTAAGCAGTACTTGTGTTTGAAAGAAATGCATATGATATGAATGAGCGCAGGTTTTGGTTTATCTACAGTATATGGATCACAGTGTGGACTTTTGCTCTGCCTCAGAGGTTTCTCACATTATTCTCTTATACAAGAGGAAAGCCTGATCCTGGAGCACCAATCACCAGAATAATCCACACTCACTAGTCCTAATCTATTCTCAGAGATGAAGCAGCACCACACAGGCCACCCAACAGCTGCTTCACTGCCGATTCAACGCGCTGTACGCTTTCAGACAACACAATTTCACTCTACTCTGAACATGAAAGAAAAGCGTTTTCCTTTGTAATTTAATCAGCCCATCCACAGGAGTGTGTGTTTTTATCCCGTCTGTGTGACATAACACCTTTAAAGTACAAAACATGGCGTGCTGCCCAGAGTAAACTGAATTATAACACACACACACACACACACACACACACACACACACACACACACACACACACACACACACACACACACACACACCCCCCCCCTGTGGAAACATAAACCACACAAACAGCAGCATTAAGGAGCAGACGCAGCCTCAATGTGTTCTTAAATGGATTTAAAGGATGTATTACACCTTGCTCATGATACTTAGCCAGCACTGCATGACTTATCTCAAAGTATGAGTGCTCAAAGGTGTGATAGTGGTGGCTCTACTTTTCTTTCAGTGCTCATAATGATCTGATTAAATGTTTGTCATTTAAAAATACTTGAGCGGTGAGATTTTCTATCATTGTCCGGGTTTTTAGATGTAAAGACGGTTGCAGTTCTTACCTGCCTCGGTGTATTTGAGGCCCACCTTCTCTTCCTCCTCTTTAGTTTTGGGTGGGGGCCACACATTCTGTAGACGCCCTGGTGTTCGGTCCTCGCTGTCTGTAGGGGACGTGACCTCCGTCTGTGGGGAAGAAAAAAAACATGCAAAAAAGTCAGCGTTGACACTGGCAATGCAATGACAAAGCACCAATTTATCAGTTTCCCCCATCTTTGTAGAAACTCCAAGAAAGATGAAAAATATTGTGTTTCATACAATAGCCTCTGTGGGAATGCTGAGTTCCTTGCCAGGGGATTTGGATGCTCTCTCAAAAATAGACCTCAGATTCTCTTTGTCATTCTTGATTTTCTTTCTCACTGCATCCAGATCGACGTCGTCAACTTTGTCCTTTTTGACACCTTTGGGGCCGAAGATGTTCCTAAAGGTTTCGTAGGCCAGGTCTGAGGTTTTCTTTTTCTCTGGTGTAGAGGTGGGTGTTTCTGGGATTAAAACCGTCTCCTCCACAACCTCTTCCCCATTCTCAGACTCCTTTCTGCCGCGTTCTGGATTAGCATCCTGCTGCACATCTGGCTTTTTGGTCTCTTCGCGGCTGTCTCTGTTGAGCAGGTGGCTGAGCTGTCCCATCACAGTACTTTTCGTGTCCAAAACTGGTTTAGGCTCTGCATGTTTTCTGGCTGGAGAGGGGGTCTTCTGCTCGGGGAACAGCTTGGCTTTGTTTACCGTCTTCTTCAGGCTGAGCAGGGCCAGGTCAGCATCCTTCTCGCTCTGCTTGATCTCTGACACCGACTCCCTGTCCTCCCCCACCGCTCCTTTCTTCAGCACCCGCAGCCCACTGAAGAGAGCCGGCATCTGGAAGGAAGGGGGCGAAGACAGTGCTGTGCCCCTCGATGGGGAGGAGGATGGGTTAGATGAAGCTGGAGGTGGTGTTTTTTTTGTTACTGGGCTTTTTGGAGCAGTTGTGCGCTGTGAGGCAGGACTGGCCCTTGGCTGGATGACAACTGTGGACTTTTCAGGTGTGGATGACAAGGAACGTTTTTTTGTTTTTTCACCAACAGATTCTGACTGCTCCTTTAAACTGGAGGAGGATTGAACTAAGACTTCTGATGCCTTAGGGATCGAGGAAACCGAGAGAGACACCTTGCTTGAGTGAGGTTCTTTCTTAGTCTCCTCCTCAGCCTTAGCCATTTTGTCACCGGTCTTCTCCTCCTGTGAAATAGAGTCCTCTTTTAAAGGAGAGGCTGTGGCAGCAGCATCACCTGGTGCCTGCAAAACTGGGCTTCCGGCGATGATGGCAGGAACAGGAAGAGAACAATCTACGCCGACAAACTCTTTATCCTCTTCTGCACCCACGCCGTCTCTACTTTTATCTCCAGCATCTGATTTTTCTACGTCCGAAGACACTGTGGTTCTGCTCTCTTTGGGACTCATAGAGCCTTCTTTCTGTTTTGAAACAGTAACTGTCCCAGAGTCCTTTCCGCTGGGGTACCTGTCTGGAAAAAGCATAGCTTCTATGCGGGATTTTCCCCTTAATCCGTGTGTTCTAAACACAGGCATTTGGTACTCGGCCTCAGCGGGATCGCTTAGCTCATCATTATGCTCCACTTTGTTATTATCCTCCTCAGGTGGGGTAGACTCCTTCGTCATGGCAGGCTTCTCCGATTTACTACTGCAGGCTGCCTCCTCATCCTCATTTTCCTCATTGTCACTATATGTTTCCACCATAGTGACCTGGACCAGATCGAGGTCAACCGAAGCCACTGATGCTGTTTTAACTTTGTCGCCAGACTCCTTGCAGTTTTCCAATGACTCAGCTCTCTGCCCTGTACCAGAGGAAGCCGTCACATTATCTTGATGCATATCTTCTCTCTCTTGGAGCTTGTTCTTACTGCAAGTAGTTTGACCGCCTTCAGGAAGAGGGTTATTCTCATCTGACAGCTCCTTGAAAGATGTCAGCACGGGCGACTCCGAAGCAGGTCTTTCTTGGCCAAAGAAACTGCTGAACACATTCATGAGCAAACCGGCGCTCTGCTGCCCCGCTCCATCTGACTTATTACTTGCATTTTCCATTTTTGCTCAAAGTGTCAGACAAACTGAGAGGAAAGAGAGGCAAACCCAAACAGGTGGCAACTCTGGCAAAAGGTTTCCAATGAAGATGTCCCCGTATCCAGATATCCAAGCTGCTGCTAGTCCACCACTGCTGCTGGCTGGGGACAAAAGGCCTTTGTGCGGACAAGTCTCCCCAGCTCCTCTTACCTTCTCCAGGAGCGCGCCAAGTGTAACAACACTATCCTGTATTCCCGTTTATTGAATTGCAAACCAGTTCTACAAAGTATACTATCATAACATAAAGTCTGCTACTACTATGTTATGAGTAGTACAGTGCCGGCTCCTCTGTGCGAGCAAGACTCCCATGACGCTGCAAGTGAATTCAAGCTGTTCCGTGGCTGGAAGTCCTGCTGTAATCTCCCTGGGAGAGCAGAGTTCACCTGCCTTTCACACAAGCATTCCCGACTGCTCCGACAAGTTGAGCAGTAGTATCCATAAAGTTGTAGATGATCTTTCTCTATGCGCCGGTAAACAGTCTCAGTCTGAAGTCTATGGCTGAACTGTGCCTTTAGTTTGTCTCTGTCCTGTACTCTCAGTTTACAGGAAAGCCTGTGTGCTAGAAAAAAAGCTTCTCAGGTTGTGAAAAAAATGTGTCTCACTGGTCTACCCAGTCTGGGGACGCCTCCCTTCAGGTTCCTCCCTCCTTGGGAGGAGACCTGCAGAGCCTGCACCACAGGTGTCTAATTACCTCTGCTCACTTCCGTAAAATGGCTGCCGAGGTAACAGAGTAAACACAGAGGGGGAGCTGGTCTGTGGTCAGGTAGAGAGCTTCTGAGGTCCATTAGCCCTGAATTGCACCATTAAGCGGCGAGCTACTGCAATATGAGGCTTAGGACGTGGTGATTAGTCAGCCTGGCCATAGCCTACTCTAGCTAATATGCTATGAAGGAAATGTGTGTGATTAGCAGCTCTCAAACACACATACAGGACAGATAGGAAGAAAATGACATGTTGCGTCACTTACCTTGAGTATCTATACACTAAACAATGTCAGTTTTGCTTCAAACTGGGAATTTAGTTTTTACAACACTGTATGCTACATAAAAAAACGTTTTAAAGTTTGCAAGCTCACCGTTGCTATAGCTTACAAGCTAACAAGGAATCTGTGTGAGAAAGGCTAACATCTTAAGAAAATACAAATGGCTGAATGAAACAACTTGGGAATGTTATTGCTTAACTTACTCTAACCTTATATACACCTTTTAAAATAATATTGTTATCGCTATATAAGTACAGTCCATTGTCATGAAAGTGGTTAGGAAAACAGAATGCCCTTAGAAACCAAAGGTCACCCTCTGTGAATGCATTCCTTCAGACTGCCCGAGCAGGGCACATTTCTAAAGGCTGGTTTCAAATATTTTGAAAACTGGTTTTATGAATGGCATAAAGTTAAACATTTTCAAATATTACCAACTCCCCTGACAAAGGATCAATATCTAACAATAATTAGCTATCTATGATGCTACATGATGCTTTAAGAAGACAAATGGAAATCACTTGTTTTTTTTATTTTTTTAATAAACCAAGCAAAAGAACTGCTTGAATGCTGAAATCTATCCTGGGTGATTGAGTAATTATTCGTCACCGTAATAATTGAACATTGGAAATGTCTTAGCAATAAAGAAGAAGTGAAAAAAAATAACGATTAATTGCATTTGCTTGGGATTGGTGTTTAATCCCCCCCAATCTGAACAAAGCTGCAATTAAAAAGGAGGGGAATTCTGTGGCCGAGGAATTAAGTTATGCAAGAGCAGTGATATTTCATACACACACACATTAAATCCCCCCCCGTACTAGAAAGAGGCACCACTGATTGAAGAAACTGCGAACACATATCTAACGTACATATGCTCAGGAATGAAGTAAACATATTCATATACAAGTCGCAGATCATCCTGACACTACATGTCTAAAAAACTATTAAGTCAACCCACATAATTGGATTGTGTCATTGCCACAACCCTCCCTGTGTGTGTACAATACACTGAGAAGAAATAATGTGCACCAGAGGAGTGTGTCTTTCTAACGACACAAAAATGGATTCCAGTGACAAAGAACTCTGAAGTACGTGTATGTTTATAACTTCCAATACAATACAGAGTGTCTATTCCTGTACAGCAGGGCCTTTGTACTGGTATGATACCTCATTATTCCCACAGCCAGGGCAGCAACTTAGTCTTTTGAAAACAATGCGTGGCTTGCGTTCTTACACTCCCCGCCTAACACCACACCCAGGTAATCTGCCTCATCTGCCACAGGAATGAATGTCTTAGCCAGACAACATGATGGAATCGGGAAAGACTTACAATGGAAATCGTTTTGCATCATTCGATCACATTACTTAGAATTGCAGTTTGGTAGCTCTCAATTGGTACCCTATATTAGCATAATTACAGCCAACAAACGTCTGGACACATTGTTTGCTGCAGGCTACTGTACAGCAGGATTACATCACATGCTCCGTGGTAAGCAGCATATCCTGTGTTGCAACTTCTGCTCAATAACAAAAGAGAAATCACACTAAGTACTCCTAATAGCCTAAACCTTTCAAAAATAAGGCTGTAAAATGTTCTGAAAATGCCACAAGAGAAGGAAAGATTTTCCTGTCGTTGCTCTGGTTAAAAGAGGTTTGAGTGGAGTGATCTCACTACATTTTGGCTTAAGACCCCAGTCTACAGATTAAAATCCGTGACCGGTTAATCCATTCCTAAGAATGTATGATCAGGTGGTTAAATGCCCGAGTGGAGAGAAATCGCTATGAGTCCCACGAGAGAAAGAAATACGAAAAAAAAGTTCCATGGTACACTGAGTCGAGTTTGAAAATACACATTACAGCTCGAATTGATCTGTTATTGTTTGTGCTAATATAGGGCCCTCACCGTGCACTCCAGCTTGGGACAGTAGGGTGTGTCCCCCAGGATGTCATCTTCAGGCGGTGTGATGCGTAGGAAGTCGAGGTGATCAGGGCGTGGAACGCGGGAAAGAGGCTCCTGAGGGTCGTCGCCATCCAGCATCCAAATGTCATCCTGACGCAAGAGGGAGTCTTCTACACAAACAAGAACACCACCAAAGGATGATTAATTGTTGTGCAAGGAACCATAGCAGGGAAAAACACAACAGCATAACAGGTGTGATCATGATCAAGCTAAATAAGCAGCACTGACTGAGGCAAATTGTTTTCCTGTGTAGTCTGCATGGGTAATTAAAGTGGAGCCTGTTAGAAAGCATGCATCAGAATCTTTCAGCATCAAGCAGAAGAGACCACTGTTTTGCTGCAGGCTTAAGGGCACACAGCTATTTTTATCTGCACTTAGCCGGCCCTGTTCCCATCCTCACCACCAGCAGAAAGCCATACTTGATCCAATAAGGAAAACACAGCTGCAGAGCTCTGTGCTCAAACACAGATATTTATTTCATTTGAAGATTTGTTCGCTGCAACACAGCCATGGCGTACTCAGCAATACCACTGTACAATATGGTGAATTGCAGATGTGAATTTGCCTGTGTGTTAAGTCATCCAAAGTCCCTGAAGGAGTTCAAATACACACATTTAAATTAGGAAATAGTGCCCTCTCCTGACCAGGAAGTCTTTACTAATCTAAATATGTGTATTTTATTTTGGGTGATAACTTAAGTGCAGTGTAGGGATGAAGACTGAAAATAAAAACATAAAACAGGAAGTACATTTTCAATTTTCAATAAACCTGCAGTTCGCTGGGGAGGTTGGATTTGTTTGAGGCTTTTTAAGAGTACTGGGACTTTAATATTTACTGCTTTGTGGCACGCTGCAAACCCAGCCTCAACCTGCACAACCCTCCCTTAGGCGCTATGCCCCAAGTCACATGGTATTAACTTCAGGAACCAGGCTAGAGCCTCTCCCAGGAGTGGCAAATGTAAGTTCACATCCTTCTGCACAGAAACAAGCTATATCGTGCCTTGGTGCATGCATTAACTGTCTCAAGAAAAAAGGAGGAAAAGTGCAAGTTAAGAGAAATGGGGCAGGGAAAGTGAGGTAAGGAAGAAGAAGGGGAGGGGTAGAGAGAGAGTAGAGAGGATACACATCTTGCAGATTGTTGACCTCAATTTCCCCCAGCTGTAAGACAACACCTTGGCCTGTTGGGGCAGAATTATGAGCTGGAAACAGAGAACAAAATCACTTTCTGTTCGATAAGATGCTAACATGTCCCATAGCCTCCCTTTGTAATGAGTATCCTTGAAGAGGACATACAGTATTATCATCCTGCTGCCCAGCACAGCAGCCGCTTCTAAAGCCCTGCAAGTCGCCTTGTGTTGCTACCCAGAGTCTGAGCCAAATGCTTATAATGCGGTTATGAGCCCACACACAGAACTAACAGGGGGGGGGGGCTTCAATGTAAAATGGAAGCATTGAAATTCAGCTTCAGTACTCCAGCCCTATCAGCTATCAGTCATTATGAAACAACAGCAGTGCCTGCAGTCCCTCCACTTATCTTGTACAGCAGAGGGAAAAAAGGATTAGATGAATAACTTTTCATTATGATAATGCTGCGCTCTGCGGTCCCGCAGTGGGAACTGCTGACTGTAGGTTGGGACACTTCCAAAATGCAGAATTAAGCTCAGTCCAAGCCAAGGAAAGAAACTAATGATTAGAAGCAGCTCTTCTACCTCAACTATCACATCTAGAAAATAACACCTATTAATATATGTTCACAATATCCTTTCATGATTCCCAAATCCTTACAGTTAAACACGTTGTGCATGATTGCTTAATAATCAGTTAGACACTTAATTAAAAGAGTAAGGTGGCCCACACTGCCACCATCTGGACAAAGAGGAAAATGTGTGTGTCTATGTAGTCAAACACACTGCAGTGAAGCTCTGATGTCAAGGCTGTTAGTTAGAAATACGACATAGTTAATTAATGCACAACGCTGCAATATAAAGACGGTAAACAGATACAGAGAAGAAACTCTTGGATGCATTAGGCTTGATTGGGATGCTTAATGAAGACACTGCACTTTTACACGCAACCGACACACAGAATTCACTGACCCTGGGGAAAACTGTGCGCATATTGCCATTAATCTCCCTCCCTGCTGCTCTAAAAGCTGAGGGTAAATCACAGGGTCTATAACTGAGGGGAAGCAGGGTGCAGATTGGATTGGCCATGTCAGTTTGGTCTGAAAAAAAAAATGTAATTTAATTCCAACTGGAACATCCCAACCCGAGATTGCAGCAATTCGTCAAATACCATCTGACAGATAATGCACTGCCCTTTAGTCGGTGTATTTTAAGAGAAACAAGCAGCACAAACAGGTGTTTCTTTAGATGGTCCCTGCATGTGTTGACCGACACACCGTGCAGTAAGACGTCAGTAAATATCACAGCGTGTTATTGAGAAGCTGTCACACTGTTTATGTGCTACTGTAAGCATGAGTTGAACAATAAAGTATCTGTCCTTCCCTCGGATCAGAGGCCATCTAATGTCTGATCATGACAGGTGGGTGTCGTCAGTGGTCATTAATCCCCCTCTCACTCTGTCAGATGGTAATAATCACTCATCCAGGGGTGAGAGGAAGTTTAGAGGAGGCTGTGTCAAACTGAACAAAGGGAACTTGATCATTTCTTTCATATGAATGAAGGGACTACTGCATGCCAGACTAGGGCTTGAAAACATTGTTTTTCCAGCCTCAGCATGAACTCAACCTCATCACATTTCGTGATTCACACATTGTGACAACTGGGATATTGCACTTTTTTTTTATTAGTTGAAAGAATCCGTTGCTTGGCCCCCCCTTGGTATTTTGTCAAATTATTTTTTTAATTCAACAAGCAATTTTTTTATATTCTAGCATTTAGTGTTTATACTGAAAGCAGAAGAAATGCAGTACTGTCTAAACTTACATTGCAATTCATATTGTTCTAATGATATTCAAAACCGTATCAGATATCTTCCTCATATCATGTAGCCCTAAGCCAGAAAAATAACTATGTATATGCATATCTCTAAATCTAGAGCTTTCATAGATGAACACTAGTCTGTCTCCTCTGGTGCTACAGTTGCTAATTCTTATTACAGAACCTCAAACAGCTTTGCCCAGTCTGCCCTTTTTTATCCACTACAAATCTGTAACCTCATCCCTCAAAGTAAAAGAAGTGGGCCATGTGGCAAACTGAGTGCATCTGGCAGCCTCCACCCCTCTCCATCACTTTGAAAAAGGATCATGGACTTTTATATAAATCATGAAAAATGCAGGATTTATAAATCAGCCTGTTTCTTTTGCACCTGACATAGCCGTTTTTTCATGAGGCTTGTTGGCCGTGCACAACA
This sequence comes from Notothenia coriiceps, assembly GCF_000735185.1. Lineage (NCBI taxonomy): Eukaryota > Metazoa > Chordata > Actinopteri > Perciformes > Nototheniidae > Notothenia > Notothenia coriiceps. The sequence goes on from NW_011350552.1 coordinate 162,950, forward strand.
GAAAGGCTGGCTGATAGACTGACTGGTTCAGCTGGCAGTGCTGAGGTCCATGTTAGAGGAAGCTACAAGAAGAAACTCAGGGTTGAGTGTTAAAGCGCAGAGGGCCAGAGCAGCAATGTAGCTTAAAAATACGGTCACAGTTCTGGATGCAGATGGGATAAACACAACCGAGGAAAGAGTACTTTCATTGGGCCTGGCGGGGCACTGACTGGGAGACAGGAAACTTGGTTAGGTTTTATTCAGTTCAAAAGAGAGGGACATTGAGGAGAAGCCTGTTTTAAAGCTGATCATACTGAAAAGCACGAGATGGAACATTTCTAACATTTTCCAAGTGCAACAGTCATTAAAGAAAACAAGTTATACTGTATGAGAAGGACCTTTGTGCCCTGTTTGCCTGCCTATAGTATGCAGCACTGAGAAACGGCGTGAAACAGACTGGGAGAAAAGCTCTCTTTTTTTGGCAGAATCCACTACATTATGTGAATAGAGCTGGCCCTTGTCTTCACTGGGCTTAAAAATGTTGCATGGCAGGGCACTTTGTGTTGAATGACAGGCAGAGTGGGGTGATGCACTCATGCTCTTCGCTGATCAGTTTCATATGACCTCCCCGTAACGTATTGGCTAATCTGATTATGGTATTGCCTGCCATATGTCAGACAATAACATACGTAGGAAAAGGAAGAAGGGGGGGACAAGAGTGAGCGAGGAAAAAAAACTCAAAACACTAATGGCAGAATATTGGAAAGGGGTGTTTTGAAAGAGCTATCAATATTTTTTTATCACAGTGGTCAATGAAAAAAAAAAGAAGCTTTTAGTGAAGAACTCACAGAAAGTTATTAGATCCATCAGCTGTAGATCGATATATTGCTTTAGGGGCATTGTTTTGGTTTTAATGGCACACAACTTTACCTTTTTGGTTTAGTCTTACTCTCTGACACATGCCAACGTAAAAGCGTTTAAAGCACCAGATTGCAGACACAACAAGTCAATGGCTTGTGATAAAGATCTAGACAAATCTATGAGAAACTTGATTTTATACACATTTGAAAAGGGAGGTAACAATTGGACTTCATTCACCAGGTGGCCAGAATAAATGCTAATGCCATATATCTTTTGGATCTAAGTAAATGTCTCCTGTTTATGGAGCTTATGTCAAAAAGGTGATAGCATATGAAGTATAAGAGAACAAGCAACACAAATGCAAACTTAAAGAAAAACTAAGAGATATATATAAAATAGATATTGTGTAAAACATGAAACAATATTATATTCACTCTCAGTAAATGTAAATGATATTCACAGACTGCGGTGCAAGAACATTAGCACATGAAGCAAACAAGATAATTGGTTACCTTATAATTACCATTACTATCTGCTTGATAACCACACTCATTAATAAGAGCTGAGCTTCAATAAGAAAGCATAGATTAAAGAGCCTGGATCATAATTAGTTCACTATTTGCAAACCAGGAAGGGCCAGACTTCACAGTGACCCACTTGAGGTCTTGTGATGTTCATCTATCTCTGTTAACATCTGAAGCGTGTTCAATTATCAGACAACAAAAGGGCCATCTAGCAAACAGCTCAAATGCGGCAAAATCCACAAAAGGATATTTATTCAGATTAAAAGCTTTAAGCCTTCACTGTGAAGACGGTGCAGCAAAAAGCGAGTGTACCTTACTGTGTTATAGTCTCACATCGATATATACTGTATATGGTTATCATATCAAACAGATACATCTAATGAAGACTCGGGATGTTTGCTCAAACCCAGCTCAGGATATTAAAAGAAACAGTGCTCTTAAATGTCACTTTTACAAGAACATTGAATTTAATGAAAAAGTGTGGACTGATGCCAGAAAATGTGGAATGTGTAAGTGTGCCAAAATGATAATGTTGCCATTTGTGAATTCCTAGCTGAGGGGAATATAGGGACATAATCTCAGTGGGAATCGGTCCAAATTATCTCCACAGCAAAACTGGGCTATCCATCCCCCTATCCACCACTCAGCTCAGCTCCACACAGCTCAGCTCTCCTCCCTTGCGCTCCTGCAGAGTTGAGCATTTCTGGCTGTAATGCTTGAGCTAGTGATGGTTTGTGATGCAAGAAAACAAACACTCCTTACAAGTTCAGCAAAGTCTTGAAAACGGGATAAATGCATCTATCCTGAAAAGGTCCAACTATTATCTATGGTCTATTAGTGAATCACATAATCAAAGAGAGGCCATCTGTTTGCTGCTGCAAATGAAAGATTGTGTTACACTGACTAAAAGGGATGGCTAACCACGCTACAGACGTAGGTAATGCAATAATGCTAAAGCCTCCTTCAAAGCATCAGGCCAACAGCAGCAGCATCAACTTGGATTGATTCCAGTAAAAGGTGGATTCACTTTAAGCTAACACAGAAATGTCCTTTACTGAAGAAAGAACAAAATGTCACTGAAAAAGCAATTATACTAAATACAAACTGGTTTTAAAAAGGCCAGATCAGCCATTGTGAAATTATGGAAATTGACCAATGGGAATTTAAGGAAACCAGATAGGCTTGTGACGTTATTATGGCTTTGCAAATATTATATTGTATTGAGTGTTTAAGGCATTTTAACCAAGTATAAGATACAACGGTTGAGATTATGAATAGAGGAAAGCAGTTCTGCAAATAAGGAAACTCTAATCCTTCTCTCTGTAACCCCTGTGCCCGCTGGGTCCCTGATCCTTTGTCAGTCTCCTGTGAACTGGAGAGGATGTGGGTTTATGGGAGGGACAGCAGATCTCTTGAAATCCAAATTGGCAATGCTTCAGTTAACAGTGCACGAGGACCATGTTCAGGTCGAACAATGTGTCAAATTTGAGCCTTTGATCTGGGACACTCTCACTATCTCTGCCTTCCCTTGCAGCACAGAGAGTTAAAATGTAGCATCAGTGAGAGTATTCTCAGGCCCTTGTATAACTCTGCTGGGTAGTTTTTAAATGTGTGGTCACAAGCCCTAGCCAGTTCGAGAACACAGCAGCCAACAAATACCAGGACTAGCATGGAGATTTTGGAAGGAAATGCTTATTTACTCGTCTACCTAGTTTATTAGATAACACGCCAGACTGACAAAGTAGAACTCCCTTTGTTTGCGTAAAACTGTTGTCTGCTTCAAAGTAATTGCTGTCACAGACACTTTTCAATCTCTTTCAAGGCATCTCTTTCTAGTTCTGTTGTTTGAAATCCAGCAACAGCAATGCCAGATGAAGGGCACACTGACAAAAGCTTCGTGGTACTAAGATGATAAAAGCACTTATTTCAGCATTTACATCAAGGCAGTTCAAACATGAATCAGTGTGTTCAAAGTAGGATGGATGTGATTTCTAATAGGTCACCTGTTGTGGTTGTTGTGGAGTTGCTGGAGGAAGTCCACCTGGAGTTGCTAGGCTGCCGCGTGAGGTTCAGATCCAGTCGGGTAAAGGTTCGATTGTTGCCGTTCTTGTCAATGGACTCTGTGAAGAATTTGGACTCATCTGTGTTGCTGGAGCTGGCTCGTTCATGGTCCTCATCTTTATCTGAGAGCATAACAATGCGGTGGTTCAGCTGTGGGCTTGCCTGCTTGGAGGACAGAGGGGACAGTACTGGGGACATGCTGTGAAGACTGTTGGAGGCGGGAAAAGACATATTGAAGACCCCAGCGAGAGATGGTGAAGAGGGGCTTTTTTTGTGGTATCTGGCTGGCGGGTGAGGTTCAGTGGTATGGAAAAGGGGCAACCGTAGACCCTCAGAAAGCTTGTAACCCATCTTTTCTCTATTGAGACCCAGGAGGGGGTCCCTGTTTGGTCCCTTCCACTCTCCAAACCCCTGCTGGCAGCTGCTAGTCCCCGGATCTGGGTTTGAATGGTCGATATGTTGCACTCTCCCTTCCACATCCTGCACTTTGGTGACAACCCTCTGCCCAGCGTTACTCTGGTTGCTTTCACCATACGGCTGCTGAGGGAACTTGACTGTCAGTGAATTCTCAGATAATGGCTTACCCGAGGCATCAGACCCTCTTATTGGTCTGAGGTTGCTGCCGCTTTCCCGCCGGGTTAGACCCTCCATCAGGCTGCAGAAGGACGACTCATAACCCAGCTCACCGTCGTACTCTGAGAAGTCATTGCAGAAATCAATGTCGGGGTCATATGTCCGGTTGTCTTCCATAAAGTCCCAAACCTCACGAGCAATCTGGAAGGGTTCCTCCATGGGCAGGATGGGGTTACTCACCGCACTGACATAAGAGCCGGTGACAGGGCTGTCAGTGACATGGCTTGAGGTCGGGGTACCTGAGATCTGCTGCATCACTGAGGTTGAAGATATGGACCCACTTTTGCGAGCACCAAGCTGTTTAGATGAACTTCCACTTGAAACTTTCTTCTTCATCTTATTGTGTTGGAAACCCTCTGTGGGGTCAAGCTCCTTGCCTCCCAACTTCTTCATCTTTTTGCTCTTGGATGTGGCTCTCTTGTGCTCTGGAGACACGGTCAGAGAGTAGTTGCTGTTGCCGAGGTTAACTTCCTGACCCTCCATGTAATCCTGGAGTTTCCCATCCTTGTTACCCATTCTGACTTTGACGGCACAATCCCTACACAGCGATAAGAAATCTGCCAGCAACTGATGGTGCTCTGCCGCCAGCCAGCAGAGCTCTGAAACCGCCTCCTTTGTAGCCTGCTGGCAGATGAGGAGTTCGCCTGAGGAACTGAAAGACAGGCCTCTTTGTTCGGACACTGCAAGATCCTCCTTAGCCCGGTCATGGTCATTACAGGCCCTTCCCGAATGAGAGGCGCGGCTCTTGTACTTGAAGCTAGGGGCCAGCCTCTTGGGAAAATACAGGCTGATGTTGCTTAGTTCACGGATGGGTGCATAAAGCAGCAACACAGTGTGTGTGCCCTCCATGATGGGTGCCATGTTATGACCACTGGAGCACTGTGAGTAAGTGGTCAGCCACTCTCTGGCTATTCATCACCTGACCTGTCCAGACACTGTCAGAGAGAAAGTAGCACATAGGTTACTGATCAGTAGATATGTCCAACAACATTTTAAGTCTACTAGTGACTTAAATTCAAAGGTTTTATTGCCATATGCACAAAGCTACAGTGTAGAAATGGCAATGACATTCTTCTGACCTGAGCTCCTCCAACAATGCAACATATATAATGAAATACAAAAATACAAAATAAAAAGTAGTGCAAAAAGTCTATATACATGTAAATAGAATATGATAAGTAAAAGAAAAGAATATTAAATTAAATAATGTAAATTTAGACAAAATCAAATCCACTCAATCCATTCTGAGGCCAGACTGTTAACATATTGTAAAGTTCATGTTTTAAAAAAATGTAATCAATAAAGAATACGACACAGCTAGGGCTCTACAGACTATTTTTATGCTGATGCAGAGTTAGTTTGTAAGCAACAATACAAACTGCTCCTCTACCTACAATGGGCCCTTCATATTTCACTGTCAAACCCATTAGTTAATTAAGAACTTAATAAAATAAAATACTATAAAAATACGATTGTTTACTATCACTATATCTTATCTTCATCCTGCTCTTGGGCATTACGTAGATGAACAATTTTTAAACCGCATTTCATCAACATTTCACAAGCTGCTGCAGCATAAAACCTGAGTGTCCCACAAGGTGACGACACATGCAAAGCCCGATGGCAGGGCTGCCGTTCGAGATGTTTACAAGCAAAACAGGCACAGCTATTTACATGTGCTTCAATGGATTCCAACACTTGGCAACATCTCTGAACTGTTTACATCATAACATAATCCCGTGGGTTACTGTCACCTTGCAAAGAGCCCGAGTGCAGCTGTGTAAAGATGGCAGCATATTGTACAGTATCCCAACAAAAAATCAGGAAACGCTCTCTTTTCATTTATTCTGAATTCGAATGTAGTCCATACATCTCGGTATTAGCATCATATCAGCTTCACTTCAATGTCGTATATTCAATTAGAAGGTGAAAGTACGTCACAGTCGATTGCACCTGCAGCAGGTAGAAGAGCAGCTGCACTTCGTAAAATATAAACAGTTACTTACCCGATTTAGTGGCATGGGAAATATTTCTTCACATCTCTGTACTGCAGCCAGCCAGTGCTCACCGCTGCTTCACAGGGCTCGTTTGTGGTGATTGACAGGAGTTTGGTCCAATAGATAAACTCAGCGCCGGCTCAACGCTATTTGATTGGTTCCTTAGTGTTTGTCACATCCCACATTTTGAGTCAGTGCAGCTGCAGCTCGCAGGTAGGCCATGTGATCGTTTTAAGTCAGGAAATCGTACAAATAGGGAACAAAGTTTGGCTGACGTTAATTTATTCAACAGTCGTAGCAGTTTCCAGTATTTCCGGGGCTAACATTTGCATAGTTACTCATGCAGAGAGGTAATTGTGCGTGAAAGTACCTGCTCTATAAAGGCCCGAGGTGCTGCCATTTCTTACAAAACAGAGACACCTCGTGGTCATCTAGTGTATCGCTGCCATACACTGTTTTAATTCGTAAGAGGGTTTTCTTAAATAATACAGTGTTCATCTCTGCCAAGGACGTTATGTTCTGAGTCCAGTGTTGTTTTTATTCCATGGGGCTTATCATCTTAAAAACGTACATAAATGAATCATTTCTGTCATATTAAATTATGCCCTTATTTACATAATGTTGCATTCACTGAGTAACCGAGTTGGCTACAGACAGAACAAACCAGAGCCGTATACATATGGAACAAGGAATCAGGAATAAATAAATAATAAAGTTTAGCATATTATTGTAGGTTGTTATAGGATACTGTGTTAAGACTTGTAATATTATATTTTATGAGGAATTGGATTTACAGAATAACGTTTTATTATTATTCAACACGATATTTATTCCATTATCATTCAAATAACTTTTACTATTGGTTTATATATATTTACTATGTTATTTGTGTAACCTATTTCATGTACCTTTCGCCTAAGATCCCAAATGTCCTACCTTTCATTGTTTTTAGGGGATGGGTATAATTGTAACAGAGTGACAGTAATCTGTGCACATGGTCAAGTTGGTGTTTATTTAAAGAAGATTATTTAATGGAATATTGTAGTCCACTTATTTCCCATATAGGCCAAAAGCAATTGAGAACGCTACCAACCAAGAAAGTAGGTTTAAACATCAATGAGTTGAATAAAGTACTTTCAGTGGATAATTAGGCTACTGAAATGTGCATGTTATCAATTTCCCTGGTTGTTTAAAGGTCTGTCAATTGGGCAGTTGACACAGGATTGGAGGATGATGATGTCTAATCATTAAAAGAGGAATAACACATGATTTAACTGTGGGTGTATGGATAGAGGGGAGAAGGTTAGGATATTGATACCAAATTTAGGAAATGAAAGAAGGAAACCTGCACAATTAGGAAAGCATGTGTTTTGTCACCATGTTGACACCAGAGGGCGCCATTGCATTATGATTAGGGGGTAAATGTTTGTTTAATTTAGTTGGAGAGATGAGTAGGCTTGGCTGGGCTGAGGGTCAACTCATTGACCAGTGAGACACCAAAGACCAGCTGATGACTGTTGCCACTGCGTGTATTCAGTCCACAGAAAGAGTTAAAATAACTTACATTGCATTTTTTATTCATACATTTCATGTTAAATAATTCAATGACCTTCATCTAATGATAATGTTTTAAATAGTTTATCATGTGAACATTTAAATGTCAGTTTTGCCGGCTGTATTGTCTTTGACAGCTGCTCTATTTATGAAATGAAGGGAAACTCAGGTTTACGCAGAAATAACCTTTTTCCGTTCACTTAATTAATTGGAAAAAAACATAATAATAATAATAAATAGCTACATCATAGCATACACCTTTTGCAGATTATATTTCATGTTAACATTTATATTGTAGAAATGTGTGTCTATATTGGATGATATTTGCTATGCTTTAGGTCTGCCTTTTTCCCTTCAGCAGTGGTAACAAAACATTTTCTGTGTGGAAATATGTGTACACTATTGCTAAATCATCCACTATATTGACTGTGTTAACATTAGAGGCATGTCTGTGTGCTGGGTGCTGACCATGGTGCTGACTTGGACCAGCACTGGAAACAGCAGTTACCATGAATGTCCTGCACACTGTACACTCACATTTCGATACATTTTCACTAATTTATTACTGCGTAGCTCGGGGTTAGTGCAGGAAAAACAACCGCGGACGAAATACCTGTTCGATATTGCATCGCGTTTAATGCTCTGATGTTTGAATATTCGCGCTTTCACGGGTTGTATTCATAAGGACGGTGACGTCGGAGATAAAGACCCCGCTGCTGTTTCTCGGCTACACGACTCGGCTCCTCGCTGTCTCCCCGCCACACCGTCCCCAGTTGCTCCACCGATGCTCTGACACACTCCTCCTCCGGGCGGTGTGCGGGGCTTGAGCACAGGGGCTTGAGTGACACATGCTGCGGTAGTCTCTCCGCTGTATGGCCGTGGATTAGCTATATGCTAATATCGATAGGGAAGAGGAGCCAGCGGAGGCTTCCCGAGTCTGAACAGGCTCCTTTGCAGCCATGGCTGAAGGTGGAGAAGGAGAGGATGAGATTCAGTTCCTCAGAACTGTAAGTACATTTCCTTCCGCTTGTACTTGAAGCGCTGCTCTGGCGACTGTGGAAATATGTGTAGCTCTATTTCATGGTGCGTGTGGGGTTATAACAGTGTATTGCCCACTTGGCTTTTCTCCCAGATGTGAATGTATCCCGTAGCCTTTGATAACCCCCTGCTTTCTTGCAGATGTTAGAGGCGGTGATAGTGCTCCATTGTTTTGCGCATCGCTCACTGTCTTTTCTGCAGTCTCCGTTTAAAGAAGTTGACAACACTTAAACTTACATATGCAACTTACTGTAGTGTCTACGAGTTCACAGGTTGACGGTGACACTGTGGTTTACCTTAGTCTTTAAATAATATAATTAAAAGGTGGGTTATTGTGGCATCACTTAAATATTTTTTAAGATGAAAGGAGTTCTGACCCAGTGTGCATGCTGTGTTTATAATATATTCAAATGTGGTAGCCTGGCAGTATGGGCTGACAGTCCAGACAGTCACCCCAGGGTGCCTGAGCAGCAGCAAAGGTCTATGCAAATAGGAACTGAGGAAAACATTTAGCAATAAATATATTATTTCTGCTCAAAAGCTGTGTTTCTGATGCTGTCTTATACCTGTTGGACATAGGGCCAGTGTAGACAGACTGTATTATATGCATACAAAGAGGCTATCATTTAGTATTAAACAAGCTCTAGCCTTTTTTTCTTTGTTCTTGTAGTACACTACAGTGAAAATATTTGCAACTTATTAAAAATGCATTTCCTAAGCTGAAAATGTATGTTTAAGATCGGAAAATGCCTGGTTTTACAGCAAGGCAGTACACTATCCACTGTTGACATAGATAGATGATGACATGATTTGCTCATCTACGGCGAAATGCATTGAGAAGCATATCATGTTTGAAAAGACACGCTCGCCTAGGACAGATGAATGAGCAGAGCGCTGGAGGTCCTCCAGAAGACCCAGAGACAGTAGGAGGTGTTTGTTTGCAGATTTCTCTGGCACTGCTGCTTGTGTGGTTTCACTTTATTAGGCTGCTCACAGATGCACAACCTGCTGTACTTCTGATAAATGTAGGATGGATGTTCTTTTTGTTGAAGTTTCAAAACACATTTGACAAGGAAACACCTCTCTAGTAATCTCCTAGCGATCAAGTGTAGTTTAACCTTCAAATAAAAGAACAGGCTTCATAACATTACCTTAAAGTATCAAATTAATAACATGAAAGTGATTGATTCTTGACTAACTCAGTGTTTCAGCACAGAAAGGCTTGGCAGTGACCTTTAAAATGTCCCTTTCTTTCTCTCAGAAAAGCCGATACCTTCTCCTCATTTGTCCTTCAGCCCACCCAACCTTTAACCATGGCACATAGAGGTCACCACATCAGCATGCCTGCCGCTCCAGAATGAGAGCTAACATTTCAGCACCACTTCTCCTTTTTCTGAGCTTGAACTGAAATGCCCCCCTATTTTTTTTATAAATCAAGAACAAGCTTTATGTGGGTTATGAGTTTAATATGTCTTGCTTGTATTGGTGTCATTTGTATGAATCACAGGGAGAGTTTTTCCCAGATGTAACTGGGGAAGAAGAATTGAGATGACATTGACAAAAGGAAACGGCTGTTGCTTTAAAAAGGGCTTAGCAGCAGCTTGTTGCATCCCTCCACACAAGGAAGCAGCTGACAGGCTGGATGGTGGTGGAATGGGGGGAGCAGCTTGGTGTGTGTGTGTGTGTGTGTGTGTGTGTGTGTGTGTGTGTGTGTGTGTGTGTGTGTGTGTGTGTGTGTGTGTGTGTGTGTGTGTGTGTGTGTGTGTGTGTGTGTGTGTGTGTGTGTGTGTGTGTGTGTGTGTGTGTGTGTGTGTGTGTGTGTGTGTGTGTGTGTGTGTGTGGAATGCAAATGCAGAGCTGTAGCTGTGTGGTGCAGTCAGGCTGCACCAGACGTGCCACAGCAGAGCACAGTGCAGAAATTATTCATTAGTCCTAGCAAGGCACAGCTGAAATACTCGGTGTAGAGGAACAGAACAGATATACACATGAGTATGTACATGCACACATTTATCTACATGGCTTTGGTCAGTCCTGCAGAAACAAATGCTCAGGTGCATGCACATTTTGTCTATTCAAAAACATATGCATATACACATGCACTGCAATGTCTCTAAACCTGCTTTACATTGGTTGCACTAAGTGGCAGGCAGTCTGTGAGGGGATGTAGAGGCGGTATATTCTCTTGCCGGCATCCAAATGTTGCTTGTTATTGGAGTCAAGGAGCTTGATAAAGCAGTTTCACAAACTGCGTTTTCTCCAACAGCACAAAGTAATTTCCCTGGAGTGGAGCAGAAATTACCCCTGCCGGACTGCTGCCTATAAAGCCAACTCAGTGGGAGTAGGGGAAGGGAAGAGAAGAGAGGGAATGAGCGAGCGAGGGTATCTCGCCATGCCATGGGTAATTTGATGTTGCAGGAAGAGGAACGGTGCAGATTGTGAGCCAGGAAAGTCAGAGAGAAGCTTCCCCAAAACTGCTGTTTAATGTCAGAGGGCGCAAGGGGGCCGCGCCAACACTTTAATAAGGCTACATATTCTATTCGTCCTGTTTAGAAATTGGAGAAGTCCTCAGATGCACAATCTCCGGCAGCACTGGCTTCATTATAAGCAGTATAGTGAATAAAATATCTGATTAAGGTTACACTAGCTCAGGCTGCTCATTATGCAAGTAGTTTTTTAAATGAATTGCTTGCCTTCCTGCTGTGCGTTGTGCCATTAAAGCAGATTGGGAAAACAAGAATAAGAAGGCAAACACTTTTTATTTTCTCACTCTGCTTTTTTAAAAGTCATATAACTGTCCTAGCAGAAGGCCTATAAAGTAAAAGCATGGTGCAGTGTGACCGACCATGCACAGCCACACGCTGCACAGCTTCTCTGTTGCGAGGTTCCCTGCTAGGCAAATATCAGCTTCTGGGGATCTATTAGCGGTTTGAGTGGGAGTAGCGACTTTGAAAAGGCCAGACTAGTGCTGTGACTAATGCACTGTGGCAGCGCTGGGCTTGTTTATGTGAAGCCACCGGTCTCACTTTTGCATCCAGGCGATGACTTTCAATGCAGCAACACAGAACTAACGCAACAAGATTAACCAAAACCAAAACCACATCTGAGAAAAATCCTTTAAAGCAGCGTTCATTTGAGCTGTGCTTCCATGCCACCAGTGCTATAGAGCTGGCTGCTTCCTCATCCTACTGTGAACATCCTGCTGAGTGTCTCTTCCTTGTTGCTCTTCTTTCCCCTTTGACATATTTTGCATTTCAATGTTTCCCTTTTCACTTTTATCTCTCGCCTTCCTGCGGCTCTTATTCTCCTCACATCCATTGTGATCTCCTGTTTTTTTGCTTGTTATCGACGTATAGTACTTGGTGTATCAGAATACTGTGCTGCATGTATTCTGGAGAATGTTGCCTCGAGTTGGAAATGGGGATGAGAGAGATGTGTGACGGTGGAGGCTGTAGCTGACAGCTTCACACTGGCACAGAGGCAACTAAATGTGCCATTGAACTGCAGTGTGCAGTCAGAGATGCACTATTCTGACTCTGAAACCATGCAGAGGCTTCTTAAGTCTACATTGTTTCAGCAGCACATATCATCCAGGTTATTGCTAACCTTTCTTAACCCAGCCTAAAAATATACATTCCTCCTGTGTGTCCTTTATCTTAGTGCATATACTTGTTTGAGCATTATTTCAGTGCTACAAGTACGCCAGACTTCATATTTCTGCTCCTCCTGCTCCTCTGTCACTTGCCCCACGTATAATTATTAGAGATCCCCATGAAATTATTCCCACTGATGGGAATTCAGTTGGGCACATCATCACATTCTACTTGACACTAAGGAGGGGAGCTTTAATGTTATTATGATGAGGTCCGCTGTCATTTCATGGTTGAATTAAAAAAGTAATGACTCAGTTTCATTAGCAACCACTTTTTTTTAACATACTGTTGCAGATTTGCGCGTAGAGATTGACTCTGAAATAACTTTTAAAGAAGGGATGTCATGACATTTAAGTAAAATCACTTAACTTCGAGAAAATGGTCACAGGGCATTTAGTCTTGTCTGGTGTTTTTGACATTTCGTTTTGATGTTGCTTTGTGTTTTATGATGCAATGCCATTTGTCATCTTTTCATGATGCTGCGGGAAAATGCTGGACTCATTTCTCATGTATTTATTGGTGACTTATTGACTGGAGCAAGTGTAAAATCATTGATTTAGTGGTTTGTATCCTGGGCGGGTTGCATTAAAGAGGGCGACTGTGGCTGTGAGGGAGTGTGGTCGTCTTTCAACCAGAAGGTTGTGGGTTCGATCCCAGCCCATGCAGTCAACATGTCGATGTATCCTTGGGCAAGATACTTAACCCTGAGTTGCTCCTGATGGCATGGCCAACGGTGTGTGAATGTGTGTGAATGTTAGGTCCTAGAGTAAGGTACACTGCTCTGTATGAATGGGTGTGAATGGGTGAATGACATGTAGTATGTAAAGCGCTTTGAGGGGTCTTAAAGACTGGATAAAGCGCTATATAAGTACAGTCCATTTACCATTTACCATTTAAACTACACAAACGAACAGTTATATCAGGCATATCGGTCATGATATTGATTAAATGCATGCTTTCTTTCTGCCCTACACACACACTTCCATATCCCTACTGCAGTATTGATTTCCCTCATATCTCCCATTAACATCACCTCAGACCGCTCAAAGTTCAACTTGCAGAAAAGTAAGTTTGGGGAAAGGTTTAGTGGGGAAGTGTTGTTCAGCAGAAGGCTGTTTCTCTGTGTTGCGTGATGAAGATGGACAGATAAGATAGGCCTGTGATGTAGAGGGAATTAAGCCAGCAGGCCTGCCCACAGACAACCCGTTGTAAAGCTGCTGTAATGAGCTATTGATCCTGCTACCAAATGAAGAAATGTCCTCAGTAATGTCTGTGGCATGCAAGCAGGCCTGATGGATCTGCTGTTCAGAACATGAATATTTAATAACGCAGTGTAGGAAGCTTTCTTTCAAGAGAAGTACCCTTTTTTATTTTCTCTTTGTTTGTAGAGCTCCAACATGTCTGCCTTATATGTTCACAACTATAGAATCAGAGGGTGTCAAGTCTTCATATGATTCTACCATTTTAATATGGACTCAAAATCAATTAACTGATCATTTAAATTGTCGTTTAATACATATATTATTTGACCCAAAGATATTTAACTTGGTGAGTCATCAAATCATAAACAAACACACAAAACAAGATTTAAAGAGAAATTAATTAAGATGCTTAACACTCTCCACTTTTGTACATGCAGTTTAAGCATGGTAAATGTTGGAAATTTAAAAACTAAAAGTTAACAAAACTACTTGGTTAGCTTAAAGGTGGGGTAGGTAATTTTGGAGAAACCAGCTCGAGTGCGCTAGAATTTGAAAATACACAGCCGGAAAAGATCTGCCACTTCCTTACAGAGCCCCTCCTCCAACACACACGAACGCGCACATGACCAATGAGGGCACGAGATAAGTTTGTGCACAGATGGAAGACTGACAGGCAGGTAGGCCATCCAGTTATTTTAGCTGAGCCGGCAAAAATGATTGGACGTGCTTTTTACAGTACTACGGCTTCCACAGATGATTTTTTTTAATGGATTTTTTTGTCAAAGCACTTCAGATATTCATTGCTATCAGGATGTTAAGAGCATTCCATGGAATATAACAAAAAGTGTATCTCGAGCCGGTTTCTCAAACTTACCTACCCCACCTTTAAGTAAAAGTGCATAGTATGACTTAAAATGGGTAATTTTACTGCATTACTTAAGTTATTTGTATTTTTTTATTTTTTTATTTAACCTTTATCTAACCAGATAAAAGGATTGAGATAAAATCTCATTTGCAATGCTGACCTGGCCAAGAAGGCAGCAACGTTACACATAACACATTTACACAAACATATAAAATACAGAGAACATAACTAAGAAAACAAAAGACGAAAAAGCAGTCACTACATTGTGCACATTAGGACAGTAAGAAAGGTACACTACTTATTACTGCAAGAGCAGCTGCCGGTAAGGACCTCAGACAACTTCAATTTCAAACATGCTATTGAGACAAGGGCCCTCAGTTTGAGGCGTGATTGAAGCTCATTCCAAGACCAAGGACCATAATAAAAAAGGCTCCTTTTCCCAGCCTCAGCAGGAACCTGGAACTGTATCCAGGCACTGGATCTGAGGTTGTAAGATTCATAAACTGGAGCAAATCTGGCACATATACTGCCAAGGCACAC
>NW_011350552.1:177893-178290 GCF_000735185.1 Notothenia coriiceps
CTCACACACCCACAAGCAAACATCCATAGACGCACACACACACACACACACACACACACACACACACACACATACAGGGCGACTGTGGCTGTGAGGGAGTGCGGTCGTCTTTCAACCAGAAGGTTGTGGGTTCGATCCCAGCCCCTGCAGTAAACATGTCGATGTATCCTTGGGCAAGATACTTAACCCTGATCTGGGGAGTTTTCGAAATGTATGATGTAAGTAAGTTGCCCGCCGTCAAGCGTCTGGGAGCTAAAAGTAAATGTCATCGTCACTGGAATTGTAAAATCCTGAGATTTGTAAGTGGTGTAGTGTGTGGCCAACCGCGTATGGTACGCCCTCGTAGAGTCCCACCAACTTCACACGCCCAAACGCGGTCTCTCTCTCCCTATAGTCC
>NW_011350552.1:178335-192529 GCF_000735185.1 Notothenia coriiceps
TATTTTTAATGAGTACCCAAAAACGGAACCTCTGTCTGTATAGTTGTGAAATTTGCTTAGTGTAACTCAAGTTGTTTCTTTAATCTTTTTAAAAGTTAAATCCGAATGGAATGTTCTGATTATGTATACATAATAGGGTAAAGTAGGGTCTATCTTCTCAGACCCAGAGACGGATTATAGGACAAGGTCGACTCTGGTTTGCCACTATGTTTATTTAATATCTAAACTCCGCTCTTCCCCATCCCCGGGGTGGTATGTACACTATGGGTGACAAAACCGGTTTGGAACTGGGTGAGATGGTATCGCTGATCGCTAATATATAGCTTTTTACGTGGGATTTAAGCCGCTGATGTAGTACACTGTGACATTCATTCGGATGGACCTACCATGAGTGTGTTTTTAATGATTACGCATCCTACGGTCGTATATTCCATAAATATTAATTACATTTTTATTTTGGAAAATAATAATCCATTCGATTATGTGTGTACTGTATTTAACGGTTTCTAAACATAGGTTGTCAATACACTTAGATGTTGTAGTCTAGGTCACGGATCCTTATGGCCATTAGTTCAGGTACCGACACGCTGACTTCCGACCTTTTCTCGTCAGAAAGAAAAATTAATACCAGCGAACCTTTCAGACCTTATCTGAAGTTAGCTCTGGGATTTGACTTCGTGTTAACAGAGTTATCCTGTACCAAAATTAACTTCTTTACATGACTCATGGAATGGTGGTCTTGATCGAGTATACGTTCTTTATTGCACTTGTCACATGGACAGAATGACAGGTTATACGTGTTTACATCACTGACGATAATTATAAGGCTAGTGAAAACAGAAGAGATCAGATTAAAGTCTAGGACATATATCTCTTATACTAAAATTCACAATACACATTGGCTATCGACGTGAAGAACCGGACCATTCTTGTTATACTTTTACTCTAACACATTAGAGTTATTGTAAAATAGTGTACCAGTTATTTCCACTATGTAATCTTTTATTTGTATTGTATGTTCGACATGAATTTGGTAAAGTTACGTATCTCATCAGTGATGGTGCGATCCTTGTCGTATAATGTTTCTGCATAATTAGAACTATTATCTACGTATCCCCTAAAATATCCTATGCAACGTGTAATCGGTTTGTGTTTTACCTTGCGTCGTGTAGTAGTTATGTGTATCGTTGGAGTTCTTGGTGTCGACCCGTTTCAGGTAACTATTCTATCTGTCTTTGGTAAAGATGGTATTGTTCTACCAGTTGTCTGTCGGTCTACCTGGGTCATTGAGTATTTTGTTGTAGAATGCTGTTAGGGAATTGTTTATTCTGTTTGTAGACCTCCATATGTTTACACACTGTATTGTTCATTTTTTTTGATCTAATTATATTTGTTTATTTAGACTATGTTATCATTCCTGTAGTATTTCGCAAGTGTGGCCGTATATATCTTGATGTTAAGATTGACAATGATTCTATGTATTCATCTAAGTATATTCTTTTGCTTAGTTATGCTTCATGTTAAAAACTCCCTGTCACGATTTACTGTCATACTTTGTGGACATTTAATATCTAATTTTGAATCTTATCATGTTTAAACTCAAAATATATTTACGTCTCCCTCATACTATCGCCTCCTTCGCTTCTTCGAATCGTACTCCTCTATGCTCCAACTCTATACTCGTTACTACTGACTATTCTTATATGATGGTTGTTGCTGGTCTCCACTTACTCTACCTATAATAATTGATTGTGATGTTACTATAAGTTTCTATGGTAAATCTATATTTTGAGATGTCTTACACTATCTCTACTAATTAGTCTGAATTTTCATGATGTGGTACCTCATTTTAGGTGTTCTGTATGTTGGGACGTGTCTTATATGTTCAGTAAGGGATCGACGTGGATTAATGTCTTGAACTATTGTGCAAATTACTATTTATTTTATATTATTATCTTTGTGTATGATAGTTAATAATGACTTTTACCTGTTTAGACCCTTTATGTACAGTTGATAAACCATCCTCTCCTCTTGTCAGACTATGCTGAAAAATTCCATAAAGGTGACTGTCATTATCATTGTTTTTGTAATATGTCTGATCCTTACGGTAAAACATAATATAATATCGTTAAGATGTATGACTTAGTGATGACTTTATTTACATAAATTCAATCTATAGATGCTTTATCATTGTCGTTCCAACTTTTACTATAAATGTTATGTCAGTGTGACTGTTTGACATATGTTGTGTTGGTAGATGGTCATGTCTTATCATTGTTTTCCCTGTCCAACATTTTGTACAATTATTGTCCATGGTAAAGGTTGATACTGTTTTTTCTTTCGACAAGTTTTATAGATTCCGTTTGTGTCTAAACTTATCCCTCATATAGCGGTATGGAGTGGTTGTTTGGGGTTACTTGGTTACTGCTTTGATATTTGGTCTTGTGTGGCCTACCTTGGATACTTTTATCTTAAAACCAAGATATTTGTAGGTATCGACAAACTCAACAGAGGGTGTCAATGGAGAGGCAAGAGGACGCTGACTTGGGAGCAAAAAGCATTGCTTTGGTTTTCTTACTGTTCAATAGCAGTTTAGAATCAAGAAGTGCATGCTGCAGCGTGATAAAATCAGATTTTAAATTGGAAACGGCCATATCCAGAGAAGGAGCACATGAGTATACAATAGTGTCATCAGCATACATATGATAGGTAGAAAATTGCATCTGATTACAATATTGTTTACATATAATAAAAAGAGCAAGGGCCCCAAAATAGAGCCCTGTGGAACTCCCTTCTCCAAGGTGACTGGCTCAGAGAAAGTACTACCCAACCTGACGCATTGAGTATGGTCGGTTAGATCAATGTTGACTTTTTATTATTTTGGTTAAAACACAGCAGTCTCCTAGATAAGACGTGTGTGTTTTCATCCATCTACCAGACCTCTTCCCTACACAAGCTTACGTGGACTTTGATTGATGGGCATAACTCAAGAACAAAATATCTTTGAGGAAATCTGATTCCCTCCGAACGTAATTTACAATGAAGTAAAAAGTTAGAACAAAATACGTGATTTGTAATTAATGTCAATGTACTATTACCAAACCAGATCACCTCACTGAACTCATTGAAGTTTAATAGTTACATGTCAGCATTAGCATTTGGTTGGACTAGCATATCTGTGTTTCTAACATTCAAATGTAATGAATTAGCCTTTGCTTGTAATGAGTCACTCAATTGTTATTCACACCAGGGACAAGATAGCTATTGTAAGTAGACCGGTCGTTCCCTGCTAGTTGTTTTTATTCAGAGATATAACATTTTTTCTCCCTTATCTTTACAAAAAAACCTGATATTGATGAGTCAGAGCCCTTTTGGTTTGCAGTAACCTCTTTTGTGCTTCGGTCACCTCCTGATGTCCATGGTTGTCTGCTGTGGACCAACAACAATGCAGTGTAATTAATTCTGCAAGCTTCCCTGACAGCGTATAGAAAACATGCAAACATAACATTATTGCACACCACTCCTTCTTTCTAACAGGGCTGCTCATCTTGTCCACAATGGAGGCTACAGTATATTAGCTAGTCGTTTTAGTCTGCGTAACGCCACATTACCCACATTAATTATCTAAACAAACCGTATGTTGAGCACAAAACCTACACATTCACTTAAAGGGCGTTATCTTAAAGAAAAAAATACCATATTGCCATGTTTGCACTTGCCACATAGGTCCTATCACCAGAGCTGTTAGCTTCAGCCTCCTCAATACAGCTAGCAGGGCTATCTCTGCTTTTCTTTGCCATTTATTTTTGGCAGTTAATGTCACATACAAGGCTGACTTTCTGAGTAAACTGTACTCCAAAAGGATGTGACTATCCATGAGTCACTTGTTGTAGAAAATATGTGCCCCTTCGCAATTGCCTGCCCTGACCGTACTTGGCCGTTATTAGCTTATTATTCGTTGTTGTTAGCATGAAGATGGGAAGCATGGGGAAACGACTAGCTTCTGTAAAAATCTACACATTTTGTATGTATAGCTTTTTATTAAGTAAACTTAGCCTAACAGAGCCAGGCTAACTGTTCCCCTTGCTTCTACACGATTTCGCCATTTTTTTCATGTCACACAGAACGATTTTAAAAGCAATGTAAATAATAACAAATTAGAAGGAAAAACAGATACAAAAAATACAGATTTCAGTATTCTTACACAGAACAATTTTAGAAGCAATGTATTTCTATTAGTAGTATGTTTCGTGCCTGCACCAAATAATAACAAATTAGAAGGAAAAAAATATTTAAAAAATACAGATTTTAGTATTCTGGGGCTCTAAGCCCCATTTATTTTCCTCGCGGACGGCAAAAAAAAGTCAGACATTATACAATTTCAAATAAAACAATAATCGTGGCTTGATATTGAGTAAGAAAATGTTTTTATGGACCACACAGCTTCCGTCTTCCAGGACCCGACCGGACAAAAAGACGTGATGCAGGCACGAAACATACTACCAATAGAAATACATTGCTTTTAGAATCGTTCTGTGTGACACGAAAAAAAGGGGAAAATCGTGTTGGTGAATACGAATCAATAGATTAAATTAATTTCGTGACTATAACACGAAATGCCGTGAGACTGGGTTGCCCGGGGATGTCAAGCTTCTCAGTTTTATCTTCATATTCTCAATCGTTTGATGAGCACTTAACAGTGGGATATGCTGCACAGCGATAATGAATACCTCCTCCTAGGTGTCACTGTTTGCTGCCACTTTACCCAAAACAAACAGAGGAATCACCTCCTCTTTTATAATTAGCTGCACAGATGGCTCTAAATGCATTCAGCACGGAAAAAGTTTGCCTCGTTTATAACTTTCTTCCAGGTAAAACAGATTCATATTTCAATGTGTAGGCTTCACCAAACGGTGTACGGCTTTCTGTAAATATGTGTTGTAATGACTTATGTGGACATACTTTATATAAGGTGTCGACATCTGGTGATGTAACTCACATGACAATGATAAGGGTAGTTTTAACGAACCAGGAGGATATATCAGGTGTATCAGTTTATTATATGAGAACATAACTTTTCTGAGTGACAGTGAATGCTGTGCAACTGAAACTTTTCAAGCTGCCTCTTCATGTGCAACCGACAGCCCTGTTACCACAGAAACAATCTCAGCGCATTTTGCCATTGTTCGAAATCATTAAAATGCTCACTACTTTTTGGCCATGCTTGTGATTCAATCTCCCTCCTACATGAAGCAGCTCTGGTATCTGACGTAATTATGTCCAATGTTCTGTCTCCCCACTGTGCTCCTAATAGTCCATTTAGAAGTGTTTACTCCTGCATCTGCTGCGTTTGAGGCCCACTTAGTAGGAGAAGGTTGAGTGTCTCTCTCTTGACTTTAGTGAGTTTTTTAGCAAATCTTGACAGTCCTCTGAAAATGTAGAACTGTATCATTATGCTGTGGGAAAGATACTACCAATGGCACCAGTGCATGTCAGCGAAGCATCCTATTGACTCAACTGAGGGTCTATAATTGAGTCTTTTGCAGGATCTTCACACATAGCTGCATCTGGCGCTACAACAAATGCCTCGTTGAGAAAATCCACTGATATTTCCCCTTTAGGCAGGTGCAAAAGTCTCATCGTTTTCATCTGAAATTGACAACGGTGGCGTTTCTCACCTCATAAAAGATTCATACCTCTTTAACAACCACTGCGTTGCACCACGCCAGCACCGACAAGGAGATATCACCCTATTTATTGGGTCTTGTTGCTGCAGAGTCAACGATGTGCAGTATAAAGAAATGCAATATCCTGCCTTGCCAAACAAGCAGGGTTGAAGGTTCATGGGGGGTATGGGCATGAACAGCGAGGATACTCATTAGACGTAAGCGAGCATGCCAGAATAGATTAGACAACTTCACTGAGGTGACCAAAAGATGTGAGAGTATTCCATGGCATGCTAACGTGGCTTTATTCTGTAGCTTTTATCAAGCTTAGGTATATGTCCCCCCGAGCCGAGAATATCTGCAGCATTGCTTCGTTTTTTTTCTCAGCCCCCAGTAGCACTACCTCTTACAAAAGTGTTTCTGAGGCAGTATAGCAAAGGAGCTGACTCTAAAAGTACCCCACCAAGCTCTTAATGGCCTTTCCCTGAAATATATGACAAATCTGATAGCTGCAGGTTGATATTTGATGCGGTAACAAGAGAATGTCCTCCAACTCTGAGCCCAGATGAGAGGAAGTGTCTTAAGTTGCTTTTAACTGACATGTTGCTCAGGGTGATATTCCATACAATTGTCCCTTAGTCAAACTGTTTCAGAACTCTCTCTCTGTCTTTTCTTCTCTTGTGTGATCCGTCTCTCTGAGTTTCAGCTGTGGTTTAGCTCTGACACCAGAACCCTTCACCTGGGCATCCTCACCACTCCCCGAACAAATAGAGTTTGACACAGCGGTGGCTCAGCTGTACTTCAATCTCAGCTCTCCTCTGTGCAAGCATGTGGATGAGTGCTCTGAAGGATTTCAGTCAGGTCAGGCCTTAAAGGACAATGGGTATTTTTATCCCAGAGAAGCTGACACTGCGATCACTGTTATTGCATATATAGGGAATAAGTTTAATAACGTTGAACTCTCCAGGTCTCTGCAGCACAGGGTAAAAGAGTTCTAACATGTATTGCTCGAGTTTGTGAACAGATCATTTAGTTAGAATAAAAGCCAAAGTTTTGAGGGCATGTTCCCTGTAAAGCTTTGGCATTATGGGATGTAGTGATTGGATCTCGTCTCAATTACCGACCCTGGCCCAAATATGAATACGGTTGCATTTGAAGAGGGAAAGTTCTCCCCAAAATTAAGAAATACATGTTTTTCCATTTACCTGTCAGCTATTTATCAACTGAGTATCGGACATATTGACCATAGAGATGTAAGCCTTCTGTCGATTGTAACAGAACTCGATGTCCCTCTGTTTGTGATGCTCAAAATGCAGAAAAATGCTCTTTGCCAGCTGTCAACAAGAAGCTAGCATCAGTTAGCTTACATGTATCTTAGCATAAAGACTTAGCAGTGTAAAACAGCAAGCATGGATCTCTTCAATGGTGAAAAAATAAACAATGCTAGTGACTTCCTCTGTTTTCTATGCTAAGCTAACTGTCTACTGGCTCAAGGTTCATATTTAATTTTCAGACATGAGAACAATATCGATCATCTCATCGGACTCTCCCAAGAAAGCAAAAAGTAAGTGTAGTTAACATGTCAAACTATTTGTTCATATCGTTGGCAGGCAGACCATGTAGACATTGAACTTCTCTAGTTGATATACCTTCCTAAAATCCTTTCCAAAGGATTGGGAACAGGCTGTGGGAGTGCTGAAATGCCTGCAATCACTGCTCCCTTTTTCATATTCTAGGTCTCATATACAGTACCTTCACTTTCTTGACCTGAAAGCAAAGTGTAATTTTCATCTCCTCCCCACTTGAGCCTCTCTCTCGTCACAGTTGAAAATGAGTCAGGCTTCGATTCCCACACGCAGGATGGTTACAAATGCACCTGTTATTGCTGCTCTCCCTTTGGACCTCCAAGAAAGCTCTTTCTCTAAAAATACAACACATTGCGCTTGTCAAAAAGTAGAACCAGCGTATTTTCCATTCTCTGTGTTCTGCCACAGAAAGTCTCAATTCCCTCAGTAACTGAGGCCACTTTGTGGAAAAAAAAAAAGAGAGGGTGTGAAAAGTAGTTTGTTCCTTTTGTTCCCCTGGTGCCAGCTCCAGCTATAGCGCCGTCACATATGGCCCCTGAGCTTGCCCAATGCCATCAGATTGTCAGGAAAAATAACCAAATCCTCCTCTATATGCCTCATGTCAGAAAGCACTATAAGGCAACACAGTATTTTTGTTCAGTAGTATGGACAGTGGAAAACATAAAGAAAGGAAGGGATAAAAATGCTTACTTAGCCTTTCACTTTCAAGTCACCGCCGGGGAGCATAAGCAATGCTGCAAGGTGCAATGAAACACTTTACAGCTCTGCTCCTCCAGTTCCGAAGCACGCAGACGGGCTAAATGCCTGCAGACCTGGGAGGGGTTTGATCTGCCTGCAGGGCTCGCTTAAAACTCTTGTTCTATAAATTTTCTCCTCACATGACCTGCAGCAACCTTCATTTTTAATTGGCTAATATTGAAGCTTTTACGTTATGTTAAAGCTAACAGCAGCTACAAACATTCTGTGCCATTTAACATGTAGCCATCTTCACCCTACAGCTATTTGGCTCGCAGTGATCGCCATACCCGTCCAATCTCAGAGATGGATTGCCCCTGTCCATATGGTGGCTGCTGTTCACAGCTGTATAGTGCGAGTGTATGGTGATTGTGTAATTAGATTGCCTACAGTGATTAGGCAGTACAGGTTTGATGCGCAATATGCACCAGATGACTGTTACACACACAAACACACACACACACAAACTGAGAGTACAAACCACCAAAGATGAGTTCATTTTGCAGAGCTTTGGTGTAGTTTTTCTTGTTAATTTATTCTTAGAAAGTCGAGTCGACTTTTCAGCCAATTCCCTACCTCAAACCAAGCTGAAGTGAGGGATGAAATAGTGGTTTAGCTGTTTTTCAGAATGCTGTTGAAATATTTATGTAGAGACATTGGAGTGGTACGGGAACTGTTTCAGATGTGTGGATGAAATGTCTGTTTAAGCATTGTAAAATGCATTTATCAATAACTTATTTATGCATATTCTATGATCTACAGGTAGAGCCCACTGTGTACAGATGGAAATGTTCCAAGGCAACGTTCTGTATCCATGCCAGTGCAGTCAACAATGCAGCTGCATGCATTTGGTGCCAGGGACTTTCCACTGTCAGTGTTCAATAACAAGCAGTAAAGCTGTCATCCTCAGCACCCAGAGCAAAGCCTTTAAAGGAGGCTGAAATTTAAGCGGAAGTCAAGATGAATTTATAGTTTTGCTCTGGATTTTAATGATGTGTGTGTGTGTGTGTGTGTGTGTGTGTGTGTGTGTGTGTGTGTGTGTGTGTGTGTGTGTGTGTGTGTGTGTGTGTGTGTGTGTGTGTGTGTGTGTGTGTGTGTGTGTGTGTGTGTGTGTGTGTGTGTGTGTGTGTGTGTGTGTGTGTGTGTGTGTGTGTGTGTGTGTGTGTGTGTGTGTGTGTGTGTGTGTGTGTTCATTGTGCTCTCTAGTTCTGTTTGCCTTTCTTTCTTCATGTCTCTCCCTCTCTCTAATCTCTCCTTCGCTCTGTCTGTGCTCTGAGGTCAGCATGTTCACCAGTGTGCCTAGCGATGAACATTAGCGCTCCCATTTACGAAGCAACACTGAGTCTTGGGAACAAAGCTACGCTGCTTTGGGAAAACTTTTTCTCTCTTTCCATCTCTGCTGGTGTGAGCATTGAGCTGTAACAGTGAAGCTGCAGAAAGCATGGGTAAAATCCACCAGAATATTCAACAGAAAATATGTATTGTTTTGCGGTTCTTATCTAATTCTGAAGAAGCATTATAAGGAAAGATGGAAAAAAGGAAATACATAAAAAAAGTAATTATGTAAGTATCTATGCTAATAATGTGAGAATTTGAACCGCCTTAAGATATACAGTACAAATAAATCATGAATCTATTGATAAGTTTGGTTGTAACGTCCTCGCTAAGCTTTTAGTCATTTTTAAAATGTTCTACCATCAGTTTTCAATTTAAGATGTATCTTAGCTAGTTGGACTATGCAAATGACCTACAATAAAAACTATAACACCCTCTAATCAAAAGCTTATCCTTTGTGAATGCAGGCATTGCTCTGATTTATTTATATATTATAGTTACGAGCAAAGCATCCATGCAGTTAAATAAAAGAAAGCCATTTCTTATCAAAACTAAGCGAACTGACTTCCTTTTGTCATTAAGGGATACGATATTATCAACAGTTTGGAATTTAATGTAATGCTAATGTGAGTTTTGGCTGTAGTCGATAAGAGTGGTAAAAAAGTCTGTCCTTCAGGGCAGTATCCACTTCACGATAAAAATAACATAATGTGCCCTACATATTGTTACTTCATATTTAACATACATCATCCACGACCAGCAGGTTGGCAGATGTTCAGCTGATAACTCACCTGTGATTTAACAGTGCGTCAGTACAGACTGCAGTCCTCTCCTGTGACTGCTGTAAATAGCTTTCTAAGAGGCCTGGGAAACACCTGGTCTTTTTTCTGTGTGAGTGTGGGTGTGAGAGTGTGTGGGGGGTGCAGCGACTGCCCAGCTCTATTTTGTTCTGCAGTGCCCGACCAGCTGTATCAATCTGTCCCGAACAAAGTCCCGGTGTGTGAGCCAGCCTGTGCACAGTGTTGACTGGCAGCAGGCCCCCGGTGATGAGGTACACTTATTAGCCGGTACACTGTAGAAAGGTGTCACACTGGGACAAAGGCAGGTTGAGGTGTGTGTGTGTGTGTGTGTGTGTGTGTGTGTGTGTGTGTGTGTGTGTGTGTGTGTGTGTGTGTGTGTGGCTTAGCTTGCAGGATATTTTCCATCCTTCTTTCCTTTCCTTATTCATCTCGTCTCTGCTCTGCTGCCATATTCTTCTCTGTCCTCCCAGAGGGCCGCTCAGTGCCCCCCTCAGATCGGTTTGCTGTTGAGTCCTTGGCTCAGGATCAAGATGAAGAAGACAGAACTGATCTGACCTCAAAGAGCGAGGCAGGGAGCAGAGAGTCTGGATTGCTTTGAAGAAGGCATACTTAGCAAAGGCAATTTCTTAAAGGGAGGTGTAATCGCCTCTTTTTTATAAAATCTGTTCTATTTGTTTACCCTTTGCTTTGGATTGGTAGTTTAAATCAATGCATTTTTTGCACTCAGCTTCATATTTTTAACTTTATGTACTGTCTTATTAGGAGAAGACAGAAGATGTTGTTGACATAGACACATGGCCTGTGGCTCCGTCGGGTGACAAGGCATCTAAGAAGCCAAATCTGTTGCATGGATTTTAACAGGAGACACATTAATAAGGAGACTACTTGTCATGTTGATCCTGACTTGTTGTAACACTATTTTCTCTGCAGAATTGATTCCTAAGACTTGGGGTAAACTATATTTTCTAAATGATTATGAGCGGTAGTAATATATAGTGCAACATAGTGCAAACAGTGGCAATACAAGCCCTATGAGAGACATTGGAGCAACACATGAAATACCAGAGCAACTCAGTTACCATCACAGCCAGTCTAAGTGCAACAACGGGAAGAATCCTGTTTTCCTGCAGAGAGGCCTTTTTTCTCTTTTGCTACAGCCTATTTGTGTCTGTAAGACATTTTCTGACTTTACAATGGTTGTTGTTGTGCCTCCAGGATGTACTTGCCAAAACACTGCAGCCCTGCGCAGTGCACAATAAGGTGGCAAGAGTCTTCTCATGAACTAATAGCATTCACTGTACCGCTACCTCCTGAAATACTGAATACATCTCCTTAAAGCAAAGGCTTAGAGATACTCAAGACTCCTCCGGAGAGCACTTTGGTTCACACTGCTTCTACTTATTCCAGCTCTTAAGAGGAAAACTTCGCCAGAACAAGTTACACCCCACAAACCCTGGACTTCTCGTCTTTGTTTTCTGGAGGGGTAGACTCCATTGCATGTGTACAAAATAAAAAAGAGCTTTGGAGAAAAAGAGAGAGAAACCTGATGATCTTTAAATGAGTGCAGACTTATGAGAGCTGTAATGGCAGGATTTTATTTTCACATAACAACCGCTATGTGCCTCTAAACTCTGTAATCACTCCTTACTATCATCAATAATGATTATTTATTTAAAAGCAGTAGTATCAGTGAGTCCATGCCAACAGCACTACAAGGTCAGGCCTGTAGGGCAGCACTGGTGGGTTAGCACTCTCCAGACTTAGTGGTTTACATGATCATTTTTTTTTTCATCTCAGTCAGAAATTCATTGGGTGATTGGCGGGCAGCACGCTTGTTGAGGAGACATTTGTTATGCCCGACTGTCACTATGCAGAAATATCCACCAATGTCTTTTATTCCCCTGCGCACCAGAAGCACAAGATTGGTTAAAACCAAGAAAATATACCGTGTCATCACAGCCCCGCTCATTGATATTCTCCATGTGTTACTGACACAGATCCCATTGGAATTTGACAGAATTGTTGTTTTATGCACACACACACTTTTATACACAGTGGAGATGACAAATGCGTGATTTACACAGAACAAAGGAATACGCCTGAGAGGGCACTGTATGAGAGTGGGAGTGTTATGATAGAGTGAAATTCAATCTCAAGGTGCCCTTGGAGACTCGGCTCACTTCTCACATTGTTAAAGGACGGTTGAATGAATTACTGTTTTTTTAATCTACAGTATAGAGAACTGAAGCCCTGATGTCACATTTGGGCTGGAAGTGTCTCTACTAAATTCTGCACACGCAAAAGGATTTGTATATTTCTTTAGTGCAACCATTGGCTGTTAATTTGCCTTAGTTGCAGTGTTAACATTTGCTAATGCATGCTAACAATCTGAAATAAGATTTTGTACTAGGTAAACATTCATAATATTGGCATCGTCTTTTTTGATGTTATGCCTGTTGCATGCTAACGTTAGCTCAGTGTTTCTCAAAGTGGGGCAGAGGCATGACGGGGGGGGGGCGCGAGAGAGCAGGAGGAAAAATGGTTTTGAAAGTACAAGTACGTCTGGGTCTCTGTGTTTCATTCAAGTGAGTGAGTGAGTGTCAGTCCCCGGACCCCCCTATGTTAGGTCCACTCCCCACTTATAAAAATAGCACTTTACCTCTGCTTACACCTATATGCCGTGAGCTGATTATCGAGCCTTTATTGTAACAGGCGCGGGTGTACTGTGTATTTGCGTGGGGATTGTTGCAGTAGAAAATTCCATTGTAGCGACCGGTACATTAATGGGAAACCCTACATGTTTGAGCACCCTCTATGAAACGTCAAGCTACCCCACAGCACCCCCAAAATAAATCTCTGGCGCCGCCACTGAGCCTGCAACCCCGTTTTGAATAAATGTGCAGTGCCAAACAGGCTCATTGCAGCCACCTTTGATAAGACACACTTTTTTGCCAAATATCAGCATTTTCTGAGTGGCAAAGTATTATAACTTATTGTTCTAGGGATTGCACAATTGTATTATGTATTTTCTTTTGACCACACAGACTTATGGAGCATTGTTTTATTATCACTGTTCTAGCAAAGGAATGCACACGTTCATATTGATGTATTTTAATAAATGTGAATTTGGCCCATTACGTGGCTATTTGTGTTGGGGGGGCCCGACTTTTTTTTTCTCCAAAGCCTGACAGAAAAAGTTTGAGAACCACTGCGTTAGCTCCAAGCATTTGCGTGCCTAAATACTGGGTCACCCCTATGTTCCCAGAGTCCTACTGTATGTTCTTCATAAAGACATTGTAAGGGATTGGTAATGGTAAGATATGGGCAAAGACTGCTCTTGGTCAACTGCAAAAAAATGAAGATATAGATTTTTCAAATGCAGTTTTAAAAATAGTATTCTTAAAAAAAGGTGGAAATATAATATATCTTGCAAATATCTTGCATGAAAATGTCAAGGCATAGTTTTTAATGTGTATAACATCAGTAGGTTATAATGTGTAAGTGGATGATTTCAACATTTGAGCTATACAAACATGCATTGCTCAGAGCATAATACACTTTGAAATGTCTCTTTAATGTGTCATATGAATTGAGCAGGGAAATAAAGGACCCTGGGAAAATAGATATACGCTACCTCAATATTTTGCCTTTAAGACCCTGGTCTAGTCTTGTTTTTCAGTCAAGACAAAACAAAGTGTCCTACACAACATATGTGTAACCAAAACAACATTTTGGTTATCTATACATACTTTATTATTTTTTTGTAAAGAGTCATTAGAGAAGTCTATTTGATTATGTTTTTTTAACCCTTACAGAAAGTAAAAGTTCCAGTTTCTCATCGTCGACTCAGCGCTGAGATTCCGCCTAACCTTTTTTATTGTTGCTATAGAGATCTTTACACCTCTTATTTACAGTCGAGCAAATAGGAACAGAATCACCAAAAGTCTGATTTTATATTCTTTTGATTTTGGAAACTGACCTGTCTCCAAATTGAGCAGAGCATCTCCTTTCCTCCCAATCTGACACACATTACTATAGAGCTTTACTTTATGAATGATTGATAGAAGTGAGT
>NW_011350552.1:192561-241043 GCF_000735185.1 Notothenia coriiceps
TGTCCAAATCTGCGCACAGCAGCTTCTAACTGGACACAGTAAGAGGGAGCACACTGGCTGCTTGCATTTAGAGTCGTTTTAAGATTTTTAATTTGTTTTAAATTCTTTTAACGGCTCAGCCCCGCCCGTAACTCTCACAGCCTCGGCTCCATCCTTACCTCCTGCCCGTGCTCAGGTACAGCTGATCAGCTGCTCCTGGAGGACCAGGAGGTCAAACGGAAGTGTCTCAGAGGGATAAGCTTTCCGCTGCCGGTCCCAACTTGGGAATGGCCCTCTCCCCATTTGACCATTAGACAAGCCCTTCACTGCCAGTTTTAAACTTGTCGCAGAAAGTGGCCTAAAAAAAAAAAGCAGCATGAAGCAGCGCCTTAAAAACACCATTTTTATCCTTGGCTTTATACCCATCATGAGACTCTGTTCTGTTTGTTTTAATGCTTCATTGGTTTTTTGTTGTTTTTCTAATTGGTTTTATTGTTATTGTTTGTTTGTTTTTGTTTTTTATGGCGTGTACAGACTTTGTTTTCATCCGGCTGTTTGAAAGGGCTTATAAATAATAAGGTTGAAGTTTGGAGTTGAGTTTGATATGTAGTTAGATTGTAATGGAAAAGTCACTTATGACAGAAAGCCGGTTAAGTATCGCACAGGCCAATCTCATTACATCTTTAACAGAGAAGTAGCATTCCCTTAAGAAATTGCTAGTGGGAGCTTTATGCTGAAAGGTGACGCTACGCTATGCCTGAAATGGTAATTGTTGTTGAAGAGAAGTGAAGAATGAGATTTGAAATTATTACATGAACATGGGGGGCTGAATGTGTGAATGAGGCAGAAAAATAGTAAAAAGGCTTGGAAAAGCAGCAGAATATCTTGAACTGCAAACTTTGAACATAATTAGAAGCGTGATATCTGTCGCATTCCAACGCTTTGATGCATCCCATCGATACGCTTAGATGGGTTGATGCTGCATCGTTACGCAAACCTTTGAAGTATGGGCCATTTGAGCATTTTCCTGAGTTATTGGAGAAAACAGTGTCATGGCAAGGCAAGGCAGATTTAATTTATATCGGACCTTTCAACACAAGGAAATTCCAAGGTGCTTTACAAAAAATGAAAGACATAAGAAAATGCATTTAAATCAGTCATTGAAAGAAAAGATAATAAATCACATTAAGAAAAAATTACTGATAAGTTACGTGCGTAGATAGAGAAATAGTTACAATTAAAAGCAAGCGGCAAAAAGAAGAGTCTTTAGTCTGCATTTAAAAGTAGTCCAGAGTGCAGGCGGACCTGCGTTCTCTGGGAGTTTGTTCCCAGATTGGAGCTAATATACGAACGCTGCTTTACCATGTTTTCAGTTCTGGACTCTGGGGACAGAAAGCGACCACCCTGAAGCCTTGAGAGTTATGGATGGTCATAATTTAGCAGTAGTCGAAGTATTTGTGGGCAAACATTCAAACTTTATAAACCAGCCAGCATATTTTTGAAATCTTATTCTTGAACACATCCAGGAAGCCATTGTAAAGACTTCAAATAGGGATGATGTGATCACTTTCTTAGTGTTATGAGGACTTCGAGCACAGCGTCTGATTAGCTGCAGCTTCCTAATTGTTTTTGTGAGACCTGGAAGACCCATTGCAGTGTCGGTCTACTGAGAAAAAGCTGGAGAAACGTTTTTCCAAATTCCTGCCTGCGACATTACTATTTTAATCCTAGCTATATTTTCCCGCTGATTTCCACTGTTCTTAATTGTGGACTGCTGAAACTCAGCGGTCAAGACGCCTCCGACTACACCGTAGATCCTGATCTGGCTTTACTGTTGTTTGAACATGGCAGAACTAAATCTAAAGCGCTAACTTTTGTACGTCTGCCCTTTGGCTCCAAACCTATTACCGCACGTTCCTCTCTTGTTTAATTCCGCTTCTGCCTCAGTCCCATGGATTTGTCAAATGCCACGTTAGTCATGGTTTGAATTGAGCAAGTCTCCTGGTGAATTGTTACGTACATTTGTGGTGCATCACCGCATAAGCTATTGGTAACCTTATATTGTTGTTTCATTATCGAGCCAGCTGGGGTGAAGGATTTGAAAGATGTTTAAGAGAAGAGGCCCCAAGAGATGGAGACTTGAGGCACCCAACATGTTCATATTTGCAACTCAGATGGTGTACTTTACCTAAGACAACAAAGTCTTTTTCTGTCCTTTTTAAGTGGACCTATCAATGCTATATTTGATAAGTATAGTGTAGGCCATAACCTATAAAGGCATATTTACTACTTATTTATTTTTCAAAATACCAAAACAGATCTATGCATTTTAAGCATTCTCATTATGCTCAATTTAGCACTGTCCTTTTCATTGGCTGATTCTGTGAGAACAGCACCATCTACAGGCCTGGCCATGTGTACTACGAGCGTTTTCCAGCGCTTTCGAACGGCAATGTCCGTGGTCTGTCTCCTTCTGATTGGTGGAGTTGACCCAATAGCCGTAGCGCCACTTCTGTGACGTCATAGAAGTGTTCAAATCTGGATCAGTCTGTATCAGATCCGTTGCAGCCCCTTTTTAAGAGATTTGGGTATGGAGGAAAATAGAGAGGGTTGTCTTTTCTGACACTTGGTGAGTTCCCTGGAACACCGGGGACAGATAGGTCACCTTTAAGTAGGATTCAAACCAATTTAGAACTGTTTCCGAAAGTCCCACCCCGTTTTCTAGTCGGTCTAGTAATATGTTGTGGTCAACAGTGTCAAACGCAGCACTGAGATCTAATAATACTAACACTGAAGTTCTGCCACTGTCTGTGTTTACGTGGATGTCATTGAAGACCTTTACAAGAGCAGTCTCAGTGCTGTGGTTTGGACGAAAGCCTGACTGGAACACATCGAAACAGTTATTTAAATGCAAGAAGTTACTCAACTGTTGAAAAACTACTTTTTCAATGATTTTACCTAGAAATGGCAGGTTTGATATAGGCCTGTAATTGTTCATTACTGAAGCATCTAGATTATTCTTTTTTAAGAGCGGTTTAATAACTGCATGCAGGGCCTGTGGAAAAATACCTGAGTGAAGAGATTTGTTTACTATATGAAGTAGATCTGAGGCCATGGAAGGAAAAACATCTTTGAAAAATCCTGTTGGAATAATATCAAGGCAGCAGGAGGAGGATTTCAGAAGTTGAATAATGTCCTCTAGGTTTTCATCATTAATCTGATTGGAATTGTGTCATGATGTGTAACATTTTAAAGTTGGAATGAGGTTTCTGAGTGAAAGTATGAAGTAGCAGTTGAAGTTGCATGAAGACTGTTGAAGTCTGAAGAGTTTCTCCATTGACTTCCATGTTAAAAATGTGATGAATTATGGGATGTATCTATAGAATTATGAAATGTTATGAATGATAAAAGTAATAGCCATCGATTCCCGACCGAGCTGAACGCTTTGATGTTTGAATGTAGTTTCTGCGATGTTCAATGTGGGAGAAGAAGAGGCGCAAAATAACCCGGCGGAATAATAAAGAATTTTGTGCGTAGCATAACAGATAGTTGATGCTGTGTCAACATTCCCACTAAATAAACTAGGATTACTGTGTATGCCTTATTTAACATAAACAAAGCTATAGATAATGTTGTTGTTAATTATTTATAACATAGTCCTTCATTATCCCTGTGCAGTGTGAGCTGCTGCTTAATTGTATTTAAAAGGCTTTCCAATAGTCACTTATTGTAATTCTCTAACACAAACATCAGGATGTGGAGGCCAACATTATTAACATATATATATTTGTACTCTCTAAATATTGTATTTAGATGCTTCTGATACTGTATAAAGG
This sequence comes from Notothenia coriiceps, assembly GCF_000735185.1. NCBI lineage: Eukaryota > Metazoa > Chordata > Actinopteri > Perciformes > Nototheniidae > Notothenia > Notothenia coriiceps. Next base: position 196,377 of record NW_011350552.1, read on the forward strand.
TTTTAGCTGTCAAAGAAAGGTATCAACATGCAGTCCAAGACATTTCCTAATAAATATATACATTCGTTCAACAAATATAGGTAAACATGCTCAAACATATGCACACATCATTTCATACATAATTACTACTGGGGCGTTGAAGCCACACAATTCCCCTCTTTTACATAAATACTTTATATAAGCAAATTCACTCAGACCATCATTTTTTTGTTTTTAAACGTGTTACGCTCCAATTGATTGCCTCATTTGTGCAATCTAAACAGAGTAAACAGCCTAAAGCGTCGACTCAAAGGAATCCACCATGGTTGCTCTCTGTTTGATCATCACATTCAGACGGATATCCTCCCAATTAGCTGTGCCCAGGCAGAGAGAAAATGCATTATAAGAAGCAGAGGGAATGTATTAAAATTAACTGTTTTAGTTTTGTAATTTTAGTACAGAATGGTATGCTGCTTCAATATTATGTCACATTTTATTGATCGCGATACAACAAATCAGAAAAGAGTGAACAGAAAGCAATGTGAAACCACTCAAATTGTGTCTCAGGTATACTGTAGGCTTATCATCACTTTTGCTATGTCAAAAATGCCAATATTTCTATATGTAAAAAATATTTTAAATGTTTTGAATGTCATGTGTTGCTCCAACAGTCTCCGGTTGTCCTTCTACCACTATAGTGGGGGAAGACAAAATAGTTTTAGTGGCACAGAAGAGTCTTCCCTGATCAATAACCCAGGATTGGCAGGTGTGTGGGTGAGGTGTGGTTGTCTCAGGTCATGAAACACCCACACACAGCGTCTACATGCACAGACACACAGACTGAAGTCCTCTTTTTTTTCTCGACAGGATGATGAAGTGGTGCTCCAGTGCGTGGCCTGCATCCAGAAGGAGAATCGCAAGTTCTGCCTGGCTGCCGAGGGGCTGGGCAACAGGCTGTGTTACCTGGAGCCCACATCTGAGGCCAAGGTATGCACAAATCTTTAATCCTCTTTATCTGAAAAAACATTCAGCAGAACTCAGAAATGCATGTTATTTTGTGTGTGGTCTCTCTCATCTACTTCATTCGATGGGGTTTGTTTTCTCTGCTGTTTTTATAATGAACTATACTGTATGTTCACACACATTGCATATACAGACTGTCATCAAACAAACATCACATAACACATTTTGTAGAAACTAGACAACCATTTTATTCATCCTTGTTTATGTCCGGAAACGATTCAGTGAAGCTTAGCGGAGATGCACAAAAAAACGACAGCTCAGCACGCCATCAAAGGTCCCATCCACCGCAGTCTATTTGATGAGCTTTTCTTTTTAAAAGGTTCAGGAAAGATGTGGCACCTCGGTTGGTCCGCTGTCAGATGATAATTCCCAGAAAGTATGCACCTGGACATGTTTGATGGATTGTTTCATAAACATTGCTGCTGTTGGCTCTAATTGCCCACGGCTTTATTGCAGCAGAGCGGTAGCTGCTGACGCATTTCATAGTTTGTGTGACTAAGTGAAAAGTTTTGATTACGGCCGTTAAGAAACATTTCATTATTTGCCTTTGTAATCAAGAAACTGCACACTTTATTGCATTTTTGTGTAAAAATAGTTTATTCAATTTGTTCAATCTAGAAGCAGGAATATCTGAATGATGATTGGCTGTTGGAGTGGATGTGTTCCCAAGAGACTCTCACCTTGTTGCTCTGCCGCTTATCTGGCATTATTGTTTTTCCATAGCAAAGCCTGTCAACAGCAGGCCTAATGGGCTCTGTCCGCATTGATTGTCTTTTAATCATAATCCATTTGTATTGTCTGAGATTCATTAGGCTCAAGCTATGACACCAGTGTATACATGTGTGAGGTACAGCGAGGTGTTCAGGGGAAAGACACTAAAAATAAGTAGGGATTAAAGATTATTGTTGTCCTGACATCCAGCATGTTCTCTTCTTTCCAACACCACTTCCTGTCCTCCAACAGCACTCATAAAGAGTATGTGTGGGTATGTTGGGGGGGAATTGTGCCCAGAGGGAGGTAAGGCTTTCACCCCATATTGGATGGTAATTACACTTGACAGGTGTGATGGATGTTCTCCCTATCTGGCACTTTGTCTTCATTGCCTGCTTTTTTTTTTTAATAAAAAGGCATCACCCCACCTTTGGGATCAGCGATGGAGAAGTGAAAAAGACCCAAACATGGCAATTAGGAAGCGGGCCTGGACAACTGAATAGGATGCCTCCCTTTTCTTTGTGAACTAGTCTAGTAACGGGGCAAAGAACCAGGACCGCAGGAGGAAGTTGATTTAGAGTTTGCACAGTTTAAATTGCAACATCAATCAGCCTGAAAGAAGCTGCTTGATTTTGATGTACGACCAGCAGGTCTTGCCTGTCAGCGACTCAATATTATGACCACTGGAGGGTTGATTCCCACATACCATAATGGCAGTGTGTTTTTGTTGTGTGTTTTCAAAATGTGAATCAAAACAGATCCAATCACGTACGTCAACTGACCAATAGTAATTTGAAAAATATCAGTTTTGACTCGTATCTTTGCCGCTGCAACTAACAGTTTCAGCAGCTCCTGCAAATAAGCTGTAAAGGAATGGCGAAGTTTGAGGTCACCACCTCAGGCCAATCAGCTTTGGCCCTTTTTCACCCTCTCTCTGAAGAAAGACATAAAGACGACATCCATCCCTGCCCACCATGTAGCTACGCTCTTTCTCTCATCACACTAGTGGTCATAAAGCAAACGTCTGGGCATGGCCGGCATGTTGTAAAGCTGTCTCCCTGCTCCGACTAAGAGGCCATCTTGACAGGGCTGGACACTCATCATCCTCTACAGCTCTTTCGGACCCTCATCTAACTCCATACAAATTGTTACAGACTTGTGTCTGGGGAGAGCAAAGGTCAGCTGTCAGTCACCCAGAAAAATGAGGGTTGGGGATGGATTGCTTTCTAGGGTCCTCATTATGATTTATATATAGTAAAACGTCTAGAGGAGGGACTAGTCTGTGTAGAGGCATCACCAAATGTCCAAACAGCATGCTGAAAATATGTTAGCCTATATTGCATATTGATTGTTGGGGGAGGGTGTGCTAAATGTATTTAGTGGAGACCCAAAAAAAGCTAAAAGGACTGAATATTGGATTTGCATGACTCCAAAGTTTACTCCAAATGTTTTCAGTATCTGACTTTTTGCTAAGCTATGCTAACCATCTTCTAGCTTTTACTTAAACCTGCAAAATATTTTTTTAGCACTAAACAACTGTGGAATTTAGCTTTTCCCTTTGAATGAATCCACAACAGATGCTAAATCAGACAATTAGGTTGAAAACAAATGAATAGTCTTAGTTCATGTCTCAATAGCGATTGTGGAGTGTGCATAATTTGTAGTATGCCAATGAGACTGGAATTACTATTGTTGAAATCCAACACACTGGCATGTGTTGCTATAAATCAAGTCATTTCTGTTTGTTTTCCCTGAAGCGTTTACAGTCTCGCCTGGGGCATCTACTCTACAACTTGACTTAGATTTTAATGATCAGATATGGCTGATTGGCTCAGTGCATACTGCTGGCCATCTAGATTTGTATTGATTGTAAATCTATTGTGGCTTGACCCTGAATCTAGGTTGTGTGAAGTTTGCAAATGAGGTTGGTTGTACCTGAACCAGTTTTTGAAGAGTTTAAGTACTCCGTAAGGAGGACAGTGGGGTTGTTTAGGTTTATACAATTTATCTTGTAGCCGTTCTGCATACTATCTTCATCCCTGCTTCCCTCATTCTGTCAGTGAATCCCCCTCTCCTCTCCTGTCCTGGTTTGGGACACAATTTTAACATCCTATGACCAAGACCTAGCTTATCTTTGAGCAGACTGACCTTAGAGCACATCTATTTTTAAAGTAACCTTTAATGCATATCGCCCGCTTGATTAAGACAAACTCGGTTCAAGTGCGGTAGAAATGCAACAGTCAGCACACATTTTACGAGTGGACATCTAATCAGAATACCCCTGCGGATTCAGGGGGCACTTTTTAAATGTTTCTGGCTATACTGTAAGTGCATGTTTTGTTTATGAAGCAAAAAGTTCTTTACATACTCAATCTGTATCTGATCCTCTAATGCTGCCTCAGTAATGGAGCATGTTGGCCTGATAAATTAGGGTGTTTTCAGAGGCAGCTGCTTTCAAAAGAGTAGTCTTAACTTTTCATTTTACACTTTAGGCCCACTTCAACACATACTGTGCTTACAATGCCCTGTGTTCTATGCAGAGCAAGATCACATACTTGGTCTAGTCAGTAATTAGATGGATAAAATGTTCTTCTTAGGGATTAGTAGATACCAAACACATAAAGATATCTAGCTTCCATTGGTGAGGTGCAGAAACATGAATCCAAATGAATGCTAATGTTCTCTATCTCCTGGATATTTAAATGATAACTGTTTGCTAATATTTTTACCCTATCAATGCATGTTAATTTAAAGCTGTAGTGGGCAATGTTGCATATTAGAAGTCCCAGAGGTTAGCGTGATATAACAGTGTCTATGATTTCAGCATCCAGAAATGGATAAACTGCACACTCCTTGAAACAAAATGCCTTTTTAGAATCTCAATGGATGGTGGATGAAGATGGTGCAATAAAAAGTCCATTATGATTTAAACTACTTAGGCAAATAAGCCCTTCTGGTTGCTGTTTAGAGAAAATATGTGTGTTTTCGCTAGCGGACTTCGTGAATAAACTCTATTACTGTACGTCTTCTAAGTTACTACTGGTGGCTCGTTAAGAATTAGACTGAGATCACAGTTGCATTTTTATAGGTTGTAAAAGCTTCATTCTGCTTGACACTATTGCTATAAACTAACTTTTTAATAAGAGCCCAAGTGAGTTTACAAAGTAAGTTAAATGAGCTTGAAAATGTCTTAATATGTAACCTCTTGTCTGTTGTTGCAGTATGTTCCTCCAGACCTGTGCATCTGCACCTTTGTGCTGGAACAGTCTCTGTCTGTACGGGCGCTACAGGAGATGCTGGCTAAGAGCGGACAGAACAGTGAAGGGGTGAGTGATGGAGAACACACACATGCTGACACACAAACACACACACACCCTCATGTGCTGTATGTCCCACTCTGTTTATACGTTCATAAGACGAGGTTGTAAAACAGTTTATTGTAATGACTGCAGTAAGCTAAGTTGAACACTCTTAACTTGTTCAGTCACTTTAAAGAGATGAATGGGCAAAATAGGCCCATTACAGTGGCCTTGGGACCCTGGCTGCCCAGAGGTTCAGGCCCCAATGAATATTAATGAGGATGAATTGGATGTACTGGAATTACTAGAGCTTTTGCCTCATGTGCTGCATGCACTTTTAACCCATTTAATTAAACTTAAGGCTTGAAGAAAACCAGCTTTTTAAAAATTTTTCCTTTGTAAATTATTAAAGCAAAATGAACAGCTGATAGAAGATTTGCAGTTTTTCATTTAGTTGTGGCTGATTCTGTTATCATCACTCATTATTCATCACTGAATCCCTGCATCTGACGTTGTTATAGTCATCTTCTTGCAGGTGTGTTGGCTTCTCTTCCTCATTGCTGTTACAAATGTGTGTCTCTCCCATCTTTATCTTCTAAATTCTGTGTATAATCTCCATCTCCCTCATGATAGACACGCGGCCCGGACCGATGGGTATGTTCACTACTCATACCATTAGCCTCTCATCCCTAATGCATGATGCTGTAGTTTAGTCTTTTTTCAACTGTCTTCCATAACACATCATCGAAGAACATCAGTCTTTCATCAGGAATCATTAGAAATCAGGGTTTATGCTAACACTAGAGCCCTGCATGGAAGTAACTGATGATGGTATGGATTTGTTGTGTATCCTGGGTGAGAAGAGTTGACAGAGACAAATAGAGGTTCGTATAGACTTCCCAGTAATGTTCCCCACAGCCATCACACAGCTCTTCCCACTGCTGGAGAACTGCAGCGGCTGGATGCTGGATTAGCGTCCGGTTAACGTTAGTCTTACCCTCAGGGGAATTTAGATGGATGCTCATTGCAGTATCATTTGTTTTATTCAAACCCAGCCTCACAGGATAAGCTCTCATTTGTCACAGTATCATTTTTTACCCACTCATTTTTGCTGTATGATATGAGATGCCATGAGTGGATGGAAACAGCTGAGACAGAGATTTCTGCCACTTGAGAGGAAATGATCATGAAGGATTTAATCAAAAAAGCTCTCTACTGACTCAAGTCAGCTTTGGCCATTTCGCCCTTTAATGCTACATGGCTAATGATGGTGAGAATCTCCGTAAATCCTCAGTTGTTGAGGCTCATATTCATTGACTCAACTCCTGAGATAAATGTTAAGGGCTGCGACCAAAGTGGGCTACAGAATGACAGAAATACAAGACCATTGGTTCCACTGCCTCTGTGCAGGTTTTAAGGCTAGCTAGAACGGAATTAGGGGGAAAAGGGTGCTCAAAGTATTAAATGCTCAAAAGGACATGAGTTAGGACATGAGTTAAATGAGAGACAGCCTCATCCCTCATGCATCAGAATCCTTTTAGGACCTTCACATAGCACTTTAAGTCCAACTGAAATTCAACTGCTTGTCTGTTTTAAATCCTCTGTTCTAAGACATCAAAATCCAAATTGAAAAATGTCCATTCATCAGTTATGTCACCTCTCTATCATTGGCAGATACTCACACTGACTAGCAACCAGACAGCAGTCTGATATTCAAGAGCCCCAGACTTTGATCAGCAACCCACAAAAGCTTTTTTATGAGGTGTCCTTCTTATCTTTCTGAACACATGACCTGCACTTTAGCTTGTTGAGTAAGGCCAGCAAGAAAAAGAAAATTTACTGGCGCAAATTACATTGCTAATGTCAGTTTGCAGGCTAGATACCTAATAAGCTGCTCAGCTGCAGCACATTAAACACCTCAAAATGTCGCTTTGGTCCACTTAGATGCTGGTGTGGTTCTTACCCTTCAATACCACTGCTAACAACGTCTGACCAGAACTTTAAGAGCTATACAACTATAACTTTAAGAAATACAATTATTTTTGACTGCAAAAACGCACAACTACATGTGATTTCAGTTGGACTCAAATGCTGTTGTGTTTCCTACTTTCTAGGGTAGTTGAAAGATTTACTCATCTCTGAAATCTTTTTCTAAACCTTTCACACCATTTGTACCTTTTGTAGGACCCTTTGGACTTTAAGGTGGTTTAAAATGACCATTTATATTGTGTTACTTCACTGTTTTCTCTCTACTCACATTTATCTGTTTTCGATATTGTCTTCCTATTCATCACTTTTGCCTGCGCTGAAATGTCACTGGAGGAAGCGCCATTAAAGGGGAAATGGAGGTTGAATACGTCTCGGCTGAGGCTCTGAAATCAATATGTCTTTGAACAGATGGGCTTATCAATGGACAGTGGCTGGAGCAAATCGGTAGTTCAGGCTGTTTATGCCGGAACGCGCTGACTGAGACACAGAGGCGACTGAAGAGGACCTGCCAAGACAACACACTTACAATCGGTGCAAATGCCAACCCCCTTTTAGCTCAGTATCCACCAGTGATCACTTTGTGTGAAGCTTGTCGTTGCTCGTCCAAAAAGCACTGACCTGTTTGATTTGCGTGTCGCTGGTCAAAAGGGCAAATGATGAGATCGGTCAGTCAAGGAGACATAGCTGCCCTGGCGACACCAGGCGTGCTGATGTTTCTCTTCCCCTGCCCTCACTGCCCTCTCTTTGTCTTCTAGCTTTGTGTTAGCTTGTAGCTGCACTTGGCCCTTTCTTCATTGAGTAAAAACACAAGACTGCAGCCACACACATAATGTGCTGCAGGGCTCACACACCAGGAGGCTGCCTCCTGCTAAATGCCATGCCTTTAAATTGTCATGAAGATGTCACTTGTGGTCAAAAGCTGCACAGGAGATACAATACTTGTTTTGTTTTTTCTTGCACCTCTTAGATCCAACCATCTTTTCCCTTTCTGGTTCAGCGAGCTGAGTGTAATACGGTTTTACTCATTTCAGTTCCAAGGTGCATCACATTTTTTCTGGAATGTGTCCCCACATGCAGAAGGTTCTCTTTCTTACTGAAATTAGCCGCTATTTTCCTCAGTGTGCTTCCTATCTGTGTAACGCAGTCCTCAGCCGTGGGATAAGGAAGTGAGAGGAGGGCTTGGGTTTATTGGTTGTGGAGATTGCAGCTGGATGTGCCTCGCCGCATTAAGCTCAGTACCTCAGCCAGCATACAGCAGTATCCAGAAGCACAGAAGAAAGCCTGAAAGCCAGTGCTGCAGTCTGCACGACACAACTGCATCAAATCACAGCATGGCCATTGTGCCAGTAGCCAATCGAGGGGGCTAGAGGGGAAAAAACAAGAGGGAATGAAAAAGAGAGGAGAGAGAGGCTGCACTATACACTGCTATTATTCATGTATCTCTCAGTTCATTATAATAATTCCTTTAGAAAAAAATCTACTTACCTTTGGTAGATTTTAAGTCTTGACTACATATCATTATTGTCCTGCAGTGGTTGTACTTTTGATTTAATTTAGATTTGACTCAAACTTGACTGTTTGACAATGTTTCTCAAATTATTTCTGGATCTTGTGACAATGGCATTACTCTGTGAACTGCCAAGGAATGGGAGTCAACCTGCTTTCCTTGATCCCTCTAAAAAAATATAAAAGGACTTTTTGACATAGTATGCGTCTGGGGACTTCAATAATCTGTACCAAAGACTGAGGACATGGCACATTATTGCTGAATAATGAAACTCTTTCTTACCTTTATGCTTTCTAGAGGCTCATAAGGAAGGTGAGTAACACGGGAGACGCTTTGCCAAAGAAAAACGTCAAATACCCTTTTTTACCCCCTTTGCATCTCTAACTGTAGAGACACCATTTTCCCCTTCTGCATCCCAACCCAACCCCACAAGCATCGGAGCCATTCCCTGCTAATGCTTTTCACCTTGCATCGGACACTGACAGTAGTTGTGCATCCTTCCCACATTCCTGTCGTCAGAGTGGTGGAAAGATGACCCTGTATCCTGTTCCCTCATGGATACAGGACCCAGAAACACCATCGCCCGTGACAAGTCAGATTTGCATGTCTTCATTGACGAGATGGGTTGGCATAACCCTCCCCAGGAGATATGTGCTCCCCTCAAGCTTGAGGTCATCATCGCTGGCGAGAAGGTCCTCACTGAGGTCAACATTCAGTGCCAGAGGTCGGGTGTAGATGGAAGCAGTTGGAGGGAGACCACTGGGGCTGTTCTGTCAGGGGCTGGAGCTGACATGTAACTACGTATTTGTGTGTATTTTGTGCGTTTGAATCATATCTTTAGGCAGCGCAAAGCGGAGGACACAAGACTCTTCTGTACGGACACGCCATCCTCCTTCGGCATTCCTTCAGCTCTATGGTAAGAGTTTGCACACAACTGATGTCAGAATACTGACAGACAAAGCTGACTTCTCCTGCTATCAGAGCAGGAACTACATGTACCAGGATGCATTGTGCCCAGGATCTTTGTCCCAATATCCTCTACACTCATATTTCCCATTTTCACAGTTGAAAAGATAGTTAGTGTAAACTGAAACTATTTTTTTTTTTTTTACCTACAATTTATATACCATCAACTCTGATTACATGTCCACATGAAAGGTGGAGAATTTCCCCTTTAAGTATATGGCAGGCACATAAACATGTGAGCAAGGTCTTCTGCAGAGGTGTATGTGTGTGTGACAGCTCTGTCCTGTGTGCTTTGTTGAACACAGTACCTGGCCTGTTTGAAGACATCAAGGTCTCAGACAGATAAGCTGTCCTTTGACGTCGGTCTGCAGGAGGATTCAACAGGTAAAAGAAAAGCCCTGTACATTTTGCTTTTATCTATCCCACTGGCTCCTTTCTGTCCCTGTCTCTGTTCTCTGTCTCACTGTTTGCTTCTTTCGCTTTATCTATGTCTCTCGGCTGTCTGCAACCCCCCCCCCCTCCGCACCTTATTTGTTTATAAGCGTCTTTTCTCAGTAAATATTCCCTGTGGAGTACTGTAAACATACAAATGCATTACTTTTGTCAGTGCTGATTACATTTCTGCTGCACATTTGCATCATTATTTATTCCATACAGTGCATAGGATCAGCAGTCACCTCAATACGACTTAAAAAGATTGTTGCCATGGTGCATCTACATTTGTTCAAGCTCTCATTTCTGCCTACCCTCGGCTCATCGCATTATTAGTAATTGCAGATGACATTGGGGCAATGGCAATGTGGTGCTCTCAAAGATGTTCACTATATCAGGTTGTTTATATTACAATATGGAGACTGTGTGTGTGTGTGTGTGTGTGTGTGTGTGTGTGTGTGTGTGTGTGTGTGTGTGTGTGTGTGTGTGTGTGTGTCATTGTAGGTGAAGCCTGTTGGTGGACCATCCACCCTGCCTCCAAACAGAGATCAGAAGGGGAGAAAGTGCGGATTGGGGATGACCTTATTCTCGTCAGTGTGTCCTCGGAGCGTTACCTTGTAAGTGAATCGTTTGCTGTTTGATCCTAGAGCTAGTGTTTGTGTGTGTGTGTGTGTGTGTGTGTGTGTGTGTGTGTGTGTGTGTGTGTGTGTGTGTGTGTGTGTGTGTGTGTGTGTGTGTGTGTGTGTGTGTGTGTGTGTGCATAATATAGATGTCTTAGTAGGAAGGCATCAAGTCTTCTTCCCCTGATGTGACAACATTTCAGATTATCCTAATCCTGTTACTACTTGCTGCACTGTCGTCGTGACCTCTCTCCTGCGGGAGGCTTTTAACGTTAAAAGCAACAACTTTTACATCCTGGATGATTGCACGGCTGCTCACAATGACATTTTATTGGAACTTGAAATGTCTTGTTGGTTGGATTTACCATTTCTTCAGAATGCTGTCAGTGCCATTTCAAAGGACTCACTCTTTTTTGTCTTTTGTTTTCATCCTCGTCACATCCCCTCACTATCAATACAGATTATGTTCCTCTTGCACTGCTGAACTGACCTTTTCAGCAGTAACCTTCTTCTTTCTGTTACTAATGTAGTGCCCGGTTAAAACGTGCCTTTGGAACAGGCACATTGTTTGCGTTTTCTTATGTACTGCTCAGCCAAAAATCGACACTGCGCTCCCTTAAAGTCCTGAACAATAATCCTGCTAGGACATAACCGCGTCCCATAGCATAGAGTTTACGCATCTTTTGCTAACTCTTGGGCGCTAGGATGTTTGAAGGAACAATACAGCTCATTCCAGCGTTGCATTGCTCATGTTTGAAATGTTTGAGTTAGCTAAAATGTCATGTCTCCGGACTCTCTTTCCTCATCTGTTCTTGTACCGTAGCCAGCGATGAAGAGAGAGATGTACCCAGCATGCTGGTTCTCTCAACTACATTTCACCCTACTAAAATATATGTGCTGTAGATTTCAAAAGCTTGCACCCTTCATTGCACTTCCTTGATCCTCAGTAGTACACCTGACAAGTCTGAAGTCAATTGGATGAAGGATTGCCGAGAGAATTGAAGGGAAGACTTACCAACAGTCAGAGTGATTCCATTTTATCAAGATGCCTCCCTGCCCTCTATGCTTCGATCAAAGCCCTGTGCGACCCTTGGAAAAATGTCCCCTGAGACCCATGAAGTTGGTGACAGCTGCCAGGCTGTGTTTACCCCCCCCCCCCATGGCGACAAGGGCGCGGCCAGATGACCACTATAGTCTTACTGTCACCAATATCTATCTGTCACCCACACAGTCGGGACAGAACCTCAAGGCTGCGAGGGGCTCCGGAGAGAGAGGATCATCAGGACACAGCTGCCATCAAAGTAGATTTTGGACACACAAAAACTGGGAAAATACACCCTTGTATAGTCACACACACACACACACACACACACACACACACACACACACACATACAGGGCGACTGTGGCTGTGAGGGAGTGACTCCCTCACAGCCACAGTCGCCCTGTATGTGTGTGTGTGTGTGTGTGTGTGTGTGTGTGTGTGTGTGTGTGACTATACAAGGGTGTATTTTCCCAGTTNAGCTCCTCATATCTGTTCAGAAACTAGACAAAAGTTAAACAAGTACAAACCACAGACTGCCTGTGTCATGGTGAATACAGTCGCTGGTTTATTTATGTCTGTATAGGCCGTTGTTGTGAGTGTGGACGGTCGGAGCATATACAACGTTAGCTTAGCCGATCTCCATTCAGAAAACACGCATTTTAAAAGGTTTTTCGCCTGCCGTCTGTCTGCAGACTTGTCAAAGCATTAATACATGGTTTTTACTAACCGGTATCAGTATGTTGTTACTTAGTTTAGCATATTCAGCCCGGTTGCTGGCCCGGAAAGAACCTGGATTTTGGAGAGCCAGAAAAACTAGTAAACAGTACCCGTTAGCCGGAACTACCCCTAGTGGAAATGCAACAAAAAACGGGCCGGGTTTGGCACGGCACGCTTAACCGCGCTGCAGTGGAAATGCGCCATAAGACATTAAAGATGAACTATTTACATTTTTGATATAATGAACTGCAGGTATAATAAAATACATCAATACAAATAATTTGGGGTAATGATGCCAAATAGCCGTCTTGAAACCATCTTTGAATAAATAATTGGACATTTTGGGAAATACACTTATTCACTGTCTTGTCAACAGTACCAGAAGATGGTTAGCAGACAGGGGGAAAACAGCTAGCCTGGCTCTCTCTCTCTCACGAAAAACCTCATATCCAGAAAACGCCTCTAAGGCTCACTAATTAACACATTGATCTTGTTTGTTAAATCCGTACTAAAAAGTCTGCCGCCTGGTTGTATTTTTGAACTTTAAACCGAGCCAGGCTAGCTCTCTTCCCCTGCATCTAATCTTTATGGTAAGCTAAGATAAGCTAAGAGAGTGATATTGATCTTCTCATATAACTTCCAGCCAGAAAACAAACAAGCATTTTTCCCAAAAAGTCTAACTGCATCATCAAATCAAGCCTTGGGTTTACATTTTCATTACACATTATATCTGAGGATCAATTCAAAATGTGTCTATAAGGGGAAAAGCTAAATGCAGACAATAAGAATAAAGGATTTCCTCTTGGTTTATTGCTTCACAGATTATGCCAAAAAACCTTGTTCTGCCCTTTGGTGAAACAACACTTAATAATGTATGACTCCCACTAAAACACAGACACAATGACTCCGCTATCTACAAACAAACTTGAATGAGGAGTCTAAACAAATGTAATGAAAAGCATCAACCATGGAAAATTAGAGTTTTCTTTCCACTTACCCTCTTTTCGTGTGAACAGCAAATTATAAAAGAGAAAGCAAGATGACGTACAGGCTTTTGATGATTCCATTCTTATACTAGTACAAACGATTGCATTTAAAGCTGCTCTTTAACTCAAATGTGTTAAGAACATGTATAATTGTGAAGTTTATTTCTCCAAAAACATGGCAAAATGTATGGGTTCTGCTTTTTATCTTCCGATCCAGAGTGATGAGTTTGCTGTGAGTGTTTTATAAGAAAAAATATATAATTGCTTATTTCTTACCTTGCCATACGACCAGCCCAGCTCTATTTTATTCATCCCCCAGAGTTCATGGATGTTTTCAGCGAGTTTATCTCTGACTTTATCTAAATGAACTGGCATAACAATCTGAGGGGGAAAAAAATATGAATTTAAACCACAAAATTATAAACGATTATGACGTTTGTTCTCCCGTCTCATGTTAGTTTACCTGGCTAGTTTCAACAGGTGTTGGGATGAAGGAGGCCTGAGACATGGACTGCGTTGTGCCGAGCAGATCTCGGACTCCTTCAGCATCCCTCTTGTACTCTTTCACCGGCTCCACCTTCATCTTCTCTTTGGGCAGCAGAGCTTCGTAACATGGAGCGTAAGTCGACGGAGGCAGGAACTTAAAGTCACCATGTCGACCACCCAACAGGAAACGCACCCTAACGAGATAAAATGTTCTTAGGTCTATTACTCTGTACACAGAAAATGGTAGGAGAAAGAGTAGTTCATTAATGGGAAAAAGGTGAGTGTAAATATAAGTTACAAATCTAATCATAATTGAGGATCACACAGGTGTAAATGGAAGAATCAGACAGTGAAAAGTAATTCTACCGTGCAGCTTCATGTAACAGTTTTTCTCCTCTAAATCCACTTCAATCAGTTCCAGCCTCTGCTTTAACAAGGGACAAGTTTAGCTCTTAGACAGAGAAAAACGTCACAGGCCATCACTGTGAAGAGGCTCTCCTGAGGCCGCCAAAAATAGCTCCTGGAGTAGTAGTGGTGACGGAACCAAGCCTATTCTGACTGCAGCCCTCAATTATTGAAGAGTGAAGATGTGTGGTTGTTACTTTTTGGCACTTTTAAATCTGTGGAGATGCTCGCCCCATTCAGCGTTTCAGTTTCAAGAACAAGCTGGGAGACGTCATAAGGTGCTGAATGTAACTCTAATTGAAATGTCTCAAAAACTGCTGGGTGTATTGCCATGAAAGTTGACATTCATGTCCCCTTAGGATTACTTGTAATAAACTTGATTTTCTAATACTTCTTGTAACAAAATCATCAAACCAAAAGTCATGACATCTTTAAAAAAAACAATGGCCTGTTGCTTTAACCGTTTGAGCAATACAAATATGGTTTACACTCGTAGTCACATGCAATTAGTTTCCCATCCCACTGACAATCAGGTATGATATTACATTTTGAGGATTCATTTTCATCTGCCAATTACATTTTCAAATAGCCTACATGAACAAATCAAATCAGACCAGTCTCTTGTTGTCTCTTGGTGTCAAATGCTCCTCAAAGAGTGAAAGCTGTTAATGCAAAATGCTGTTTTTGCTTTACAAAGACAGAGCCAATCATCGTGGAGAAACTACTGGAGCTTGAAATTTCTTTTTAAAGTGTTGTCAATCACACCATCTGTGGTCACCATGGCAACAGAGCAGAATATGAGACCGGCCTTACCTGGGTCCAATTTCAAGCCCCTGACGATTGATGAATTTGGACCAGAAAAGGTGTGTGGATTAGATGGATTTCACGCAGGGTAGAGTTGGTGTGAGTGTAGTGCAATATATATTTATATGAATTTATTTTTAGCTTGTCTGTCTTATCTGACTGTGCTTCTCATTCTGTGTGTAGCTCATTCCTCAGAGACATTTCAGGGAGTCGATTTGCCTCAGACAACACACAGGAGTAACAAACAAACACTCACTTGACCCCTGCAGAGAAGCTGACCACGGGGAAGAAGAGCCCGTCCGTGTTGAAATTCTCAAACATGCCCTGCACAGGCTGTCCGTTGATCCTGAAAGAGATGCTGGGAGCTCCTAGATCCAAACAGCAGCTGACCACATCCTCTGATGTCAGGATGTGCTGGTTCAAGGACGCAACCGCCCGCGGGATACGACCTGTTCAGGAGACACACACACCGTTTTTGTGTGAACCCAGAGAGTGATGCTGGCACCTCTTTCTATCACAAACAGGGCTGAACATGCAAGATTGCCCAAACTGTTAAACACCCTCTGGGCAAGGAGATCATCGCTGTGGGGAACTGTCTACCTGGCTGTAGCCCAGGGTTACCATTAATCTTTATTACATTAGCTTTTTTATTTAATGAGCTGAGCTCTATCTCACACAGGCTCCACACTGTACTGGACTCTATGGGTTATACTCTTCTCAAATCAAAAGTGTATGTTCTGTTACTATAATTTTCATAAACGTAGCCTACTAGTGCCAATCAGGACAATCCTACCCATTTGGCAGCAGCTCAGTCTGAAGGGACTTGACGTGGGAACCTTGGGGAGTGTGTGTATTTTGGCCTATGTGTGTATTGTAAAGAACTGAATTGATAAAGTTCATAGTCTTGCATACATGCAGACCACACAGTATTTAAGACAGGTACATTCTTCCAAGCTCCACCCACAGCACCCGTAAAGTCCTGTAGAAGGTGGAGCCTGTGCTGATAGAACTATGGTTTCTTCGTTTCACACAAACACAGAATGTTCTCTCTCCCACTGACCTGACCAAAGATGGAGTCCATCAAAACCATACGAGTAAAGGTCATCTCCTACTCCATTGCCTCCCCAGCCCTCTCCTCCTCCAGGGTAGGGAGCGTAGCCTTTAGCGTTGGCCCAGCCCACCCTCAGGTGCGAGGGCTCGCTGGTCACGAAGTGGTCCACCTGGTCGATCATCAGCTCGTAATACCACTTCTTATACTGAGCCGAGCCCTCACTCACCCCTAGGAAGATGTTCGGTCTCATACTGGCAATGAAATGAAACATGATATCACTAGTTATCCCTCAGAGGCAGACAGATATCAGATATTCTCATATTCATTTGTAATATCTTTTTTTTCTTCTTCTGAAAACTAATGAAAAAGTCTTCTCTCAGGACAAGATAATTTAATTTGCTTCTAATGTATTTGGTTCAGGAAGTTCTGAGTCGATAGCTTTAAGCAAGTCAGAGCAAAGCAGACTACTTCACTAGTGTCAAGAAAAGGATCCAACGAGATTTGTAAGAGTAAATCCAAGTTTAAAACGATCTAACCCTCACCACAGTGCTTCTTTTCATCGTACAAAGACAAAATATGTAAGGAATATATGGCATTATAGGAGACCTAAAGACAGAGTACATTCTCATCGTGCTTCATTGAGCAAACTAAACCTCATGTTTGAGCCTGCATGATCCTCAATCAAAGTATGCAGACCATGTTGTTAAGGGTACATGATCTATCCTTGACATGTAGTTTAGATGTATTCCTTTAACACTCAATTACACAGTCCAGTGGAATGCTTGTAATGTGCACACACCAACAACAAGGAGGTTGGGGATTCTGGCTTGTGGATGCATTTATATTATACAGCGGTGGTTTGTAAGATTGAACTTAAACGTCCCGTTAATTATAACGTATACTGCATATACACTGTATTTTCACGCAGTAACTACCTGGTATAACTGTAGAGTTGCTAACTGAACTAGGTGGAAAATAATTAAAGTTAGCTTGATAATAAACTACCCGTTATGACAAGTCTGACACTTGAATGATGTTATCCCATTGCACCCTCAATTACAAAATGTAATGGAAGTTTAAAAATTCAGCTTGAATACCATTATATTAGGAGAGGAAATATGTATAGAACAATATACTTACAATGTCGCTCAGGTCCCTTAAAATTGTATACTTTGAGGTTATATCAGGTGAGCTTGAGTTCCTGTTTACATTGTTATTACGAAGTCTTTATTAATTACAGTTTCCTTTTGTTTTATTGGTGCAATACCATTTATTAAATCACAAAAACCTCAGCATGATAAAAAGAGACTTGGTGAGACTTACCTCTGGACATCATTGACCAGCTGTGTTTGCAGAAGCAGATCTCTCTTGGGCAGCAGGTGATCGCAGATGAGGTTCTGATTGGTTCGCACAGCTACGCCGTTACACACACATAGCGAGCAGAGCACATCCAGAATCTAAAGCGGGAAAGTGGCGGCAACAAGGAGGGAAATAAGCTACAATGGCAAAAGGAAGAGCAACAGTTCCCCAAAAAATATTTCACAATTATCTTATTTTGCTCTGGATATGAATCCACCCCTTCCCAGAAGTTACTTATTATCTCTGTCCCCTTCACTGTCAAGCTCTAGGGACAGACCATGCAACCGCTGTGTAATTACTCAGAGATGCTTATTGGGGGCAAAATCATGTCCAATAAAATCTCTTTGATGTTAGCTTAACAAAGGAGTAGGATTAAATGGGGCGGGAAGCTCAGCCAAGGGCGACAGGCTAGAGCACCTATGCTTTATCATTGGCCCTTTTTTCTCCCGCTTGCAGAGCTAAATGATAGACTCGGGCTAATTTATGACTCGGGCCAGCTGACTCCTTGCTCCTGATCTTGTTTTCCTGTTAAACTGATTCATTTGTAACAGGGACAAACTGCAACTAAACCCCAGGAACCTTCTGTTAAATATGGAAGTTAGACTGCTGCTAGAAGGTGAGCTGAATTAGTTGATGAAGAAAAGAAATGGTGACGAAAAGGCCCTAAGGGAACTGTTATGGAAATGAATGTGCATCGAGTGAAGCGTTTGCTGAGTCTAATGAGGAGAGAACTGGAGATGGCTAGATGCAAGATAAACAGGCACTTGATGGTTGATGTGAGCTTTTGCGCTTGAAGGTTTTTGACAGCAATCAAGTTACTTTTTGGCATAACTTGGAAGAAAAGCTAGACATATTTGAAGATACAATTAATCATTTACTTGCATAGAGTTAAATTAGAAGATCAATATAACCCTGGGTTAAAGTAAACATCTAGCCTAAGCCAGCGATCGGTTAGCTTAGCTTTTTAGCTTTACAGAATGAGGAAACAGCAATCCTGGCGTGTTCAAAATGATGAAACAAAACCCCCCTTTAGCCCCCTACAGTTGTATCAACAGAAATTAGCCATTCAAGAGGGGTTTTGTGCTGGACCATTTCTTGGTCAAGAGCTGTTGCCAGGCAACCAGCTTTGACTGTATGAAGATGTTTCGGCAAAGCTGTAGGGGATGTTACCTTTGGACGGAGCCAGGATGACTATTTCCATCCATTTCAAGTCATTCCAAGCTTAATGGATGGGGCTTCAGTTTCATAATTACATGCATGTTATACATCTTGTAATTAGACCCAGCAAGACAGCAAACAAAACGTACATGTTTTTGCCAAAATAATAAATTATTCCATTAAGAACATGTTTTATTGTTGCATTAACTCAATATAATTTGCTATTGTGGTTTATTTTCACCAGACCTTCATTTTCCACTTTAATTAATTCTTCTTCTTGTACCTCAAATTACGTTACAGAAATATTATACACACAAAAAAAGAGCCCAGATGTGTTGTTATTTTATATCTCTGCAGAAATTGTACCCTAAACGTGCTGTTTACCTTGTGGTTGCGTCCGTGCTTGTAGAGCAGTGATATGATGGACTTGATGTGTCCTCTCTGGATGATGTTGAGCGCCTCTGGGCTCTCAATTAGAATGCAGTGCAGAACTTCCAGGATGCCTGCACGTCCACAAATTCATCAATTAGCACCAGCGGAAAGACACAAATAAAGACACACCAGAGGACACACGTCCAAGAGATATCCACTCTGCATCGATTAACAAGGAGAGCTGCTGGTGCATTCTTTATCATTAATTTAAAAGTAGAGGTACCTACGTAT
This sequence comes from Notothenia coriiceps, assembly GCF_000735185.1. Taxonomy (NCBI): domain Eukaryota; kingdom Metazoa; phylum Chordata; class Actinopteri; order Perciformes; family Nototheniidae; genus Notothenia; species Notothenia coriiceps. The sequence goes on from NW_011350552.1 coordinate 215,576, forward strand.
ATAATTTCAAGGCAAGCAGTGTCATCCTTCTCATCTTTTAAAACTCATGTCCCTGTCGAGGAGCGCTGCTTTGCCATTAAAGGAACTGGATAGCTCTGTGATGTCTCTCTGACAGAACATGCTGTTTTACTGGAATAATAATGATCATACCTGAAGAAGACTCCAGTCTCTCCAGCTTGCTAACCAGCCAGTCCAAGTTGTTGGAGAACTGTGTGCAGTTGTTCCTGTTCCCTCTTATTAACGCAGCTGCAGGGTACAAGGAAAGATTGCATGGGTTTTAGTTAAAAAAGGGTATTGAAAGCCATTTGATGGATGCCCTTCAGTACAATAGCAAAAACAATGTCAGCCAGAGGTGGACCCCTTAAATGAACGCCAAGGAAGGTTCTGCTTTGACACCCTTATTGATATTCATTCAAGATGCTTAAGATAGAGGGGGGGAATGATACAAGGAGAGAAAAGACATACAAGCGGACAAACACACCCACATTTCATCCTGGGAAAAAATAGACAGGGTCATCCAACGCAGACAGACAGGGAAGAAAGGAGGGAGGCATCCCAAATCCACTTAGCGCTGCGCCAGGGCAGGTGTGTGAAGGAGGGAAGGGGGGAAGAAAGAGACGTGGCTTGAAAACTAAAATAAGCCAGGAGGTGACATCAAAGTAAATAAGAGTGTGAAGGACACGTCTGTATGGCAGTGGGGCTTCAGCATGATAGGATGGAAGATAAACTTTACATAAAGAACATCATAATTCTCTTTCAACAAATGTAACCCATATCTTGACAGGAAGGAAATAATGCCTGCTTGCAAAGGCTTCTTTATGTAACAACTGGTGATGGAATTGTTTCAGCCAAACATTATATTGGTCAGACTCAGCAGGAATTTCAGACAGAGATGGATATTTTTCCCTGCCAGATCATTTTAGTAAGATACGTCTATATCTGACAAGGGCATATGCTGGCAGTGCAAGAGGTTAAATTGATGATTTTGCAAAGGCAGGGCTGATGACGTGCTATGGGAACAGAAAGAGCAAATCAAGAGCAAGTAAATACAACAGAGCAGCGTACCGATAAACAACAACAAAAAAACACCTTTTTGTGTTAATGTGTGAATTTTTTCTCCCCAAAAATGTGAGTATGTGTGGTGACTGATGGAACTAAGTATTTATGGTGTGTCTGCTGCGTATCAGTGTACATTTTAAGCTTAAAGAGGATATATTATGCTCATTTTCAGCTTCATATTTATCTTTTTATGCCTCAACTGTCTCCATGCTTTAATGTTCAAAAAGCTCTTTATTTTTGTCATGTGCTGCAGCACCTCTTTTCACCCTCTGACGAAAACCAGAGCCTAGTCTGCTTTGATTGATTAACTTATCATGTACAATGTCTTGGAGCGCTAGCCAATAGAAGCGCAAGAGAGGAACCTTTAGCTTTTGTAGACCTTTTACATGCGCGAAAATCTATATAACAAACTACAGAAAAGGGAAAACTCCGAAGAGCCTAACAGGGCCTCTTTAAATCTGAAACCTCCGATTGTAATCCTCCGCTGTGAGGTGCCTGCTTTCGGCTGGTTAAATATCAGGTCAGCACACTTCTTTATCGCCCCTGCAGCCACTTTATCTTCAAACAACGACTCTCGTCTCTGTGATTGATTACAGGAGGGGATCGTTTTTAAGTGCGAGCGTTTGTGTAGGTACATGTGTGGCTGTGTGTGCTGGACCGTTTTCTTACCCAGCAGCTCATACAGCAGGTTGAGAATGTCTTTCCATGCTGCTCCGGCCTCTGACCCCGCACACTCTCCGAAGTGGGCGGCACTGTTGTATACATTTAGTCGATCGATGCAGTTGGACACCAGAGTCAGCATGCCCTGAAGGAATGCACAGTGACCCATCACATGAGCATAACCACGCAAATATAACATGAATTTCAAATACATGCATGTAACGCACTGACAACAGCAATTCAGCGTTCAATTAGTCCACCCTTCTGAACGCAGTCCTGGGGCTCTCCCTTGTCCCACTGTGTGGCTGTGTCGTGGTGATTTATACTACCGAGAAATATCTATAGTGATCAGATATGCTAAATGGGCGCCGTAAAAAGACAAAATGGAATTGCGGGTGATTTATAATGCCAGGGAAATACCATGAGTCAGCCGGGAAAAAATGTACCTCCTTAATGTAAAATATTAGGGGTGGGACAGAGATGGGCTGTTTTGGTTTATTATCATAGAAAGACAGAAGAAACAGAGAACATATGACAGATTAATTGCTAAAATATGCATTATTTGCAAACATTGGAACCACATAAAGTGTATATATATATTTTTAAGGTGGGTCATTTATATCTATGCATGTTAGCTCATTGATATTATGACATGTTGCAGCCTATACGTGTTTAGGGGTGAATGGATAGTTGACATTATAGGCCCCCTCAGTAAGGCTGACATGTCATAATTGATGAAAGCAATTTAGTTCCCAGAGGGTTTAGCAGAAAGCTTCAGTGCTCTTGTGCCAGCCTCGGGAAAACGTATGACACCAAAACTGCTGACACCCTCAAATGCAATGCCTTTAGCACCGAGATGGCATTGAAACGCACCACAAAGAATCCATTGCTTTAGCCTTTTCACATACTCAATCTCCTGCAAGTTTGCCACTGCTCTCAGCTCACTCATGTGTGCAGTCACTTAGTACATTTGCCTCCATCACAAGTCAAACTCTTTTCCCCCCCAGAGGGCTTTCATTTGTTATGCTGCTCTGCAGAATCGCTCCCTGTGTTATTAATTGATATTTCATGGCCTGTTGGTTTGCTTTCCTTTACGATGAAACTCACTTCCTGTTTGAATAGGTTCTGCCGGTTCTTGAGCGAGCGTAGCTTGATCTGCCTCTCTTCGTGCTCCAGCTCGACGTCGGGGAGCTGGAAGTAGGTGATGAGGTCATTGAGGGTTTGGAGGACCTCCTCTACAGGTAGTGCGACCAGTATCCTATTCTTAACACCCAGACAATCCAGGTCTCTGGGAAAGAGAAAGAGAGGGAACAGTAACACATCCCGAATGACCCCTCATTCAATTATGACCACTGCATGTATAGTTAACAAAACACTCCCATTCATCACAAATAAAATAACATCCCGGTGATTACGCTCTAATTGGAAGGCTGAGCAGACTCCCGGAGAGGCTGTGATGACTAACACAATGTTTAGCCGACAGGTTCATCCATGCTGAAATGCTGATTTCCGCTGGCCTGCTAAAAATAGCTCCTGTCGTTCGTGTGGGAGGGGGGTGCAGAGATGTATGTGTCACAGGCGCCCTGCGGGGGAGGCTGACAGACTCTCACATGTTCCCGCCATTGAGTGCCCAGCGATCCCGGCCCAGGGGACAGCGAGGACTATTGATAACAGATAAGGGCACTGGAAGCATCCGCTGACGTGCTCCACAGCTTCTTTTCTCACAGCTGGCAGTGCGTAGCCGTGACGCTGCTGCAAAGTTTGCCTTTTGGAAACGTGTGTCTGACTCTGCACCAGTGAGGGAGCTGTCTGGGGCTTTGGCGCCCCACTCAGTCAAAACGCACAGGCTCCAAGCTTAACTCCCCACTGGGTGCGTTCACAATCTGGAAGGACGTTACATCACTTTTGTGTGGACTGTGTGAGAGTCTGCGGGGCTTTGAGATGGCTGGATTTGAGGATTCATCTGTAAACTGATTGTTTTATCATCTCTATTAATTATGCTCTAGCATCATCAGTGGGGCGCTAAAGCAACGTGTAAAAACGAAAGGACATTTTGCAGATTACCCTAATAAAGTGGCTCAGGACAAATTTGGAATGTAATTTGGTTTAATTGGGCAATTTGTGCGATCATGTGCGCATTAGTGAGGAACAGCGGTGCAACGTTTGGCACACCTGATGAATCGCTTGAAGAGTAAAGTGGTGTTGCGGATGATCCGTGCGGCACGAGACTCCTCGTGTTGACAGCGCTGCAAGGTCAGCCCGTCATCCATGTGACCTTCAGAATGTAGGCACGCCTTGAGAGGAGGAGAAAGGGTGTGAGACAGGGAAGAGGGGAGGGAGGATAGGAGGGGGGGGACCAAAAAAGGAAGAGGAAGCCTTTTAATGGAGAGAAAGTGTCCAGCCTGCACTGAGCCACAATGTCTGGATCACAGGTGCTGACACTACAGGCTATCTGGCTCTATTTAAACAGTGGACAACATTATCGCACAGCTCTATCTCTACTGCCACAATAGCCAAGGGAAAAGGCAAACTAGTAGACAATGATCTAACCCATAACCCTCAGAATAATGATACCCTGCAAGGGATGTTATTTATGTATTTATTCTGTTTGTTTTTTGTTATATACTGTGCAATTAAAGAGAGAGCAGTGTGTGCCTGTGTTTGTCTCCACTCACTCGTCTCTTGAGGGGACCCAGACGGGCGGATTTGACATCAGGTGCCTGGTAGGAGAGCCAGAGTCCCGTGGCCACGTGCATGATGAAGCAGAGCGAGTCCCCGTATTTAATCTCCGCCACTCCCATCCCGTCGATGTCCCGCTTGGGACTCTGCTCCAGCTTCTCCTGCACAGGGGAGGAGAAAATGAAAACGTCAAAGCTGTCAGTGTGGATCAAAAACGTTTGCTGGCACAATACAAAACATGTTTGCACATTCTGACACACTGCATGAATGTTAGTCATCACCGACCAACCAAATGTCAACTGCATCTGCTGTTTTGTCTGTAAAAGTGGAGTTTTAGTGGAGTTTTATTATTTTTGCTAGGTTCAGATATAACTGCAACCCATTATCGACATGAGGTCTTCAATGATAAATGACTGCACTTATATTCTGCTTTAAATACAAATTGGAAGGGTCACTAAATGGCTCAAAATCACTGGCCATATCTGGACTCCCATTACACAGAGTCAGGCTAAATGGACGCTTCGTTGAGTTCAGCTAAATTAACCTCAATGGTGTAGATTCTCACCGGTCTCACTTGTAATCTTCATTGTCCTTAGAAAAATGGTCATTTTCCATTCCAAGGGGGAGTGGGCGGTTCATTTGTAAAGGTTTAGAGGTGAGCCTCTGTGATTCCTTTTTCAGTGGTGTTTGATGAGGAATTGTGTTGTTGATCCCATGTGACACAGGTCACCTTGAAGAATAGCAGGGAATCGAGTGAATACATGATGAGTGCCCTTGAATCTGCGTCCTAACCTTAGAGGCTCTGAAACAGTAGGCGGTGGCGATGGTGTCGGACCTCTCCCGGTCCTGCAGCACCAACCCCCGATCGTCCGTCAGGGCCAGGTAGTGACCGGTGGTCAGGTGCCGCAGTCTGAAGGGCTGGCCCCAGCGGATGTGGCTCCCGCTCCAGCTGCCAAGGTCACAACCACACGTTTAAATGCAAAAATACAAGGAGAAAAAAGGGGTGTATTTCCTAAGCCCTGAAAGCCTAATATTTGCTAATGAGATGATCCAAACATTGCTGACAGCTGTTAATTATCTAGCCTGCCGTGAGGTAAAATAATTAGCAAATAACTGAAAACATTTCTGTAATTATGCACTTTGTTTCTGTTCAGGGAGTGCAAACAAACCAGGGTAAATGTGACAGATATCATATTTGACACAGAATTTGAAAAGGAAAAGGCTGCATCCCTGGGAGGCTGTAAAATAGCCCGGATCAAAGACTTGACAGAGAAAAGGGAGAGAAAGAAAGGAAGAGAAAGAAAGAGGGAGACAGAAGAATAAAGAGACAGAGGCCACAGTGCAGCATTAAATCATAGGTGGGGAGATGGAGAAAAGGACAAAGGGATGTAGAAAGAAAAAATGAGAAAGAGGAAATACAAAGGAACAGGTGGGATGGAGGAAATAAAATAGATACAGAGAAAGAGGAAGCAAGGAAATAGATAACAGATCATGCGAGGAACACTACCCACCTGATTCGGAGCGGCTCCAGCCTCCACAAGGATCTGGCCTTGGCTCCGGCTTTACCCGTCTCATAGTTGACTATCCTGGGGATGCCAGACAAGCATGAGTGGGTTGTCTGTCTGTGGATGCAATAAAATGTCTAGCCACCAATTAAACTGTCAAGGTCATTCATACTGGCTTAGCAGCACCTTGTTTTTACCCTCATTCGTCACGCTGATATTCACTGGAAGGATGTGTTATGTACACATACACACTGGCTGTATTTACTCTGCCCACCGCAGCATCACATCCTTCAAACAGAGACGTGTGCGCCCTGATAACTCACAGCTACACTGTCTATCAGAGATACGGGTGACTGGGCCCAAAGATAAAATAAATCGCTCATCACCCCCCCGCTGACAGCTTGGAGTGTGTTTGATCTACCCCAGAAATGTGTAAGACCTCAAAACAGCTTGCTCCCTTTGCTGAATTTCAAGGACAACAGTAGGAGACAAGCCAAAGTGGGAAAATTATGTCAGATCCCGCCTCCGCGTTTACCTCGCTCTGTTCTAAAAATAGAAACCATGTGTGTGTTTGTGCCCATGAAAACACACACTTCTCCTGGCACCTGGCTGAGTGTGAATGAACCTTGACGCTGTTTTGACCCACTTTGAGCCCAACGTGCCATTTTTTCTGCGCCCCACCTTATCTATGTTGGCACCAAACCGCTATACTGTAGATAAAAATAACTCAGCAGCCATTTTGGCTCCCCGGAGAGCCTTAGTGTCACGCTGGTCAGAGGCGTTTTTATCAAGCGAGGTGGCAGCTGAGGGGCTATGGGTAACTCCCGGTCATTTAACTTCTCTTGTGCCACATAACTGCTTTGCCATCACTTAATGGTGACCCCTAATGATGCGGTGTAATTCAGTCGGGTCAACGCTTTCCCACCTCTGCTGCTCTTCACTCTGGTCTGATCCTGGGATGGCCACCACCTCGTCATGTCCATGGAACAACCGCATCACATGACCACCCAGTAGGTAGCCTAATGCATGAGAAAGGAAAGATAACTAGAAAATGCATTTCCTGATGAAAATGCGTGCGAATGCTGTAAACTGTGCATATTTGTGGATGAATTTCGCTGAAAATGCAGAAAAAGCTGAATATTTTAATAGTTGAATGGTCTCTGTAGCTGCTTTTAGCTACAGAAACCAAGTAAGTGTGTTGCTGAACTAATTAGATAAAGAGACACTACGGACATTTTTGTTCCTGATTTTGCCTGCACTTAGATTGCTTGTCATCTCATACATGCAATCTAGAAAGACCTTGCATCTCAAGCACAACAGCAGATTACAAAGCGCAATTTTGCATTTTAGCGTACTTTTCAATAAAGCAATCCAAGCAGATGCGGTTATGGAAAACATTTGTCATTCTAACATAAAATGGAGTTCTTCAACAACAAGGAATATGGTCAAAGCCAAATCTCTACATTATCTATTTTCCGACTATCTCTAACGAGATGCTTCTTAGCACCCCATCTTTAGATATACAATTGACATTAATCTGACAGCCTACACCTGCTTTTTTTGTTACTGTAAGTGTATATTTTCCTTCCATATGTTCAAGGTATATCATCATAAATCACAACAGAATCATAGAGAAAGTAGTGACAACTTATGAAAGCTGGGGTTCAGTGTGAAGTCTCTACCTTCTTCTATGTTGCTGCCGGAGCAGATGGGATGGACGTTCCAGAGGGTTTGCATGAAGGAAGCATCCACCTGGATGTTGCCGTTGGAGATGGATAAGTGCTGCAGGAAAGAAGAATCAATTAGATATTTGCCTACATCAACGCTGTTGAAGGGACATGTGTCAAACTGTCAAAGACAGTCTGTTGGGAAAGATGGAAGGAAGTTTTCATTTTTACTTGCCTGGTTTTACTTCTCTGTTCTACATAATCAATTGTTTTGTACAATAATACCAACAACAAAAAACATCTGTTAAGATAAATCTCTATTGGATAACCCAAAACAGTTGTGGGTTATAAACTAAATGTAAGGGAGATTGACACTGGGTTTGACATTAAATGTAATGTTGATATTGACGCAGGGTTCAGCTAAAGTTTGAAACTCTCTGTAATCATTGATCCAGATAAAAACTCCAGTTTATCATCGAGCGTTAAGGGAAGCATAAAACATGACAGACATATGCCTTGAGTGTTTGGGGATTCATACCATCTGGGATGCTGTCTGTGTGTGTGTGTGTGTGTGTGTGTGTGTGTGTGTGTGTGTGTGTGTGTGTGTGTGTGTGTGTGTGTGTGTGTGTGTGTGTGTGTGTGTGTGTGTGTGTGTGTGTGTGTAAATGCTTAGTATAGTAGTGTAGTGTACGTANTACATGTTACTTGTTAGACGTTTTTATCCAAAGCGACTTACATACTCAATACTGTGGACAATCCCAACAGGAGCAATGTGGGGTGAAGTGTCTCAGGGACACAACGACATGCTGAGTGCAGTGCGGTTTGAACCTGTGACCCCCTGATCCGAACACCAACGCACAACCCACCGCACCACACGCCTCCCGCGTTTAGACAAAACCATAATGCATATAGTGATATATGTACAGTGATTTTGATTGTGTGGTACAGCTTAATCTGTGCTCTGTTGTTGTCATCCATTTACATTCATTAGACTACCACGTCCTACATTACAGCAGAGATAATAAGCAAAGTGCAGCTTGTTATGTAGCGCTTCTTGTTTAAAAATACTTCTTTTTTTTAATGTGTTGTTTGTTCCGTAGATGTAATTCTGTAAAATGAAGAGCTGCCAGAGAACAGATTACCCACAGAGTTCTTGTACTATTCACAAAAGAGCTGGCTGGTGTTCATTGGACCCACACGCACAGCTGCATATCTGTACGCTGCCCTGCATGTTTTCTTGGTAAACATCCGCAATTGCCATGCCACCTCCGCTGAGCAGCATTGCCAAAGGGATTATTTGGCATTCGGTGCAGCCTCAAGAGAGGCTTCGCACCTCTCGCTTGATATGCCAGTGGTACACCTTTTCTCTCTCCCCCAAGAAAACATGCTCCCTTGTTCCTCCTCATAACTCTCTTTCATGTTCACTAGAGTAGACTGTCTTATCACCAGTAGCACTCCTCTCCTTGTTGGTTCACAATGACACTGACTTACAAGGGTGTGCATTTCATATGAATATATTCAGTAAACTTTCCTACATGCTGTACAAATAGAGTGCGTAGACTGTGGACCAAAGTTGTAGGCAACAAAGAGAAGTTGAAATATGATATCTGTGACTGTTCACTTTTCTCACAGATAAGGGATGATAATAAGCGGCAGCATCCGTGCCTTGTGGATTTCTCCAAGCTGCCAGAAACGGAAAAGAACTACAATCTGCAGATGTCGACAGAAACACTGAAGTATGTCGAGTATTATGGATCAGTTTTCTTCACGGTCCTTTTGTTTTTGAGGAGAAAAATAAAAAGGGGCTGTGGGACGGAGTCAAAAAAAGAAAAAGACAGATTTATTACAAAAAAATATTAAATAACAATAAAGATTTTCTTTAGGTAGTTTTTAACATCTTTGTCATTCATAAGAAGCATTTCAAACATGACAAATAAGGGCAATCAATATGATAAACAATAAAATTAGGACCAATATATAAGTCAATTGACAATAATATATTTAGAATCTTTAAAAAAAATTGGTATATGTACTTTCATATTATCCCAGACACATCTGGGGGACACTGATGCCTTCCTGAGTGACACCAAACTCATTTTTACTGTCACTCTGTCCTTTTGCAAGGTGTGAAGAAAATATATCAAAAGCACACGACACCCAGTGCATTCCTCTGGGTATTCCCCGGCCCTTTTCCTGCTGACAGATTAGGACACGCACAATTTAACCTATCACTGCTCCATTTGAACACTCCCAACTCTTCAATCGCTACTTTTGGAACTTCACAAATTGTCAAATCAGAAGTAATAACTATCACAGTGAGGATTAAACACTATCTGCAGCCTCATTGGTTCCATCACTTTCTGTTTCTCCCTACAGGACCCTGCTGGCGTTGGGCTGTCGGGTAGTTCAGGTCAATCCAAATGCTGAGAGCTCCCTCAAAAAGATAAAACTCCCCAAAAAGTAATTGCGCATGCTTATATTTGTTGTACAAAATCCATCAAAACACCATTTCCTTCTTTAAATGTATCTTGTCGCTGTTATTACACATTGTGATTGTATCATGTAATAATAGACAGGAAATACAATATGGCAAATACAACATGGCAGTAAAAGTTTTCATGGTAAACCCAGAAGAAACATATCGGTTTAATAAACTGCATGTAAAGATTGATATCAGGCTATACATGTGGGTAAATAGTCCTGGTGGATTTACCCTTTTATTACTTCCATAACATTTTTTATTGTCTTTTTTCTTCTAGCTTCATGATGTCCAATGGTTATAAGCCGTCTCCTCTGGACCTGTCTGATATAAAACTGACTCCAGGTCAGGAGCTGCTGGTGGACAAACTGGCAGAGAACGCACACAATGTGTGGGCCAAGGACCGCATCAAACAGGGCTGGACTTATGGCATTCAGCAGGTACGGGAAATAAAATAAACTATTATTTTGGTAAGAAAAATTATCTTACCTTAATAAGCACCTGAGATGCTTATTTAATACCCTTATTTATATAACGAAAAAGAGTCATTGTCATATTTTTAACTCTGTGTCTCGCTTTACTGCTGTTTTTTTTTATATGTTCTGTTCCTCCCTCATGGTTCATTTGTTCACCTCCTATACAGTCTCTTCCTTCCACACGTCAGGCGGCTTATTCAGTCGGACATTTCCTGGATATGTGTCATTATTCAATTCATAGCAAGATGTTCTGCAGGAAGGGGTAACAAGTCACAGAACATATTGTACAGAAAACACTCAGTGCAGCCTCTTCTCATCTAGCAAAGTGCAGAACTGAATACGGCGACTGATTATAAGCTCTTTAGTGTATTTTGGTACCACTGCCATGAAATTGGATCAAAACTCTCTCCTGAAATAATGAATTTTCCACTGCCTTTTTCTTTCATGATGTAATGTAGAATGTGTCATCCATGTGAAATTCATCTTGTTTCTGTGGTCAGTTTGTTGGTTTGAGATTTGAAGTAAAAAACGGTATAGTCTTTGTAGTGTGTTTGCTTTTCATTTACTATGAAACGTAGATTTATATTGTGTATTGAACAATGATTTGATGTATATTGCAAAGTGTTATCAATCTTCCCACATTAAAGTGAATGATGACTCATTCATTTTGCCTTACTTTGCTAATAGTGTGGAAAAAGAGTCTTTCTGTATGATTGCTAGACTATAAATGAAAGTGAGAGTCTGGATAGAGAGGAGTCAAGTGAAATCACTTAGTGATACAGAGAAAGCAGCTGATGTATAATTTAGATGACGCATAATGTTAGTCTAAACTGCCCATTTTTCCATTTGTCCCTGCTCTGCCATTTGAACCATTATAAGCAGCTAAGATTCGTTCAAATACATACTTTGGCATCCACTTTTAACCGGATTTTGGTCCAATTTCCTTTAGAAGTTTGTAATTCAAGTGTCAAAGTTGATAAGATGAGACCGGTTAACTGACTAGCACTTTGGAAAAATGCCACAAAGACTTTAATTAGGCCGACATGTGGTATCGGAAAAGTTGTTATGCTTGACCCAACACACAGCTTGTGATTTGCAAAACCAGCAAAAGATTTCAAATGAAGCTCTGCAAAACTACTTAATTAGTATCAATAGGATTCTTCAGTGGTTGCACCATGGCCCACAGAGCAAATGGTGGACAGCAGTTGCGCAATAAATGAACAATTACCATAATCAAAGGGAGTGATTTGGCCGTACAGCTGGCCTACAGTACACTTGATGAGATAACCTGGTATTTTTGAGAATGCTTTGCCTGCAAGTGGGTGCATCACATCTTCTCGTCTCTGCAGGATCTGAAGAGTAAGCGTAACCCTCGCCTGGTTCCCTACGTGCTGCTGGACGAGCGTACCAAGAAGTCGAACAGGGACAGCCTGCGAGAGGCTATCCGCACTCTGATTGGCTACGGTTACAACATCGAGCCCTCGGACCAGGAAGGCGGTTAGTTTGACTCATGGACGTATGCCTATCTAAATGCACAGACATTCAAATTATACAGTTAATTATAGAATGCCTTGTTACAAAGTTTGTCCTTACATTTGTGTGGTCTTCCAGTCCCGATAAGGACATGTGCCTCCCAATTCCTTTTATTTTGACTAATGCTAGACTCTTGCAATAATGATTCCGTTAGTATTCGAGATCTGCTGGTTTTGAAGCAGCAATCTAAATCCTAACACCGTGGCTCTTTCTTCCTCCATCCATAGGACAAGTGGTTGAGCGGCTGAGCATCGACAAGGTGCGCTTCTTCAGAGTGGAGAGGACGTACGCAGTGAGGACCGGGAAGTGGTACTTTGAATTTGAGGCCGTGACTGGAGGAGACATGAGAGTGGGCTGGGCCAGGCCTGGATGTAAGCCAGATGTGGAGATCGGCACGGATGAGCTCGCTTTCGTCTTTGATGGGTACAGGGTAAGCTGTTAGCCCATCCTTAATCAAGCACTTAACACTCAACGACTCCACAGACATAGATATTTTTAAGTCAGAGGGATTCAATCCCGATTTGTTTTTTTTATGGTTATTGGATTTTTATTTGTGCTGCAACTCAAATGTGATGTTGTTTCAATCAACTTGCATATTATTTTCTTTAATTATTATTTGTAAATTATCCATCCCAGTTACTTAAAGTCCAAGGTGATGATTTAGAATGTCTTGTATGTCAATCTTAAACCAAAATATAGTCACTTTATTGAGATATAAAGCGAATTAAAGTGAGAAAATCTCCATAAATGCAATTTTAATTACTTAAATACTACAAGGTTAATTACTTGAATGATTTTTGAAATAGTTAGCAATTACTTTCTGTCCATGTTTTATTTTATTATCATATTGTACAGATTAATGCAAGATATCTTTCTCTCAAAGATAACAGGAAAAATACAAGATATGCTTGAAAATAAAGGACCTTAGATTGACCTTTCTTGCAACACATCTGCTAGGATTTGCTGCTTATGTTACCTTTGTATATTGTCTGTCTATAGGGTCACTGCCTGAACATGGGCAGCCGTCTGTTCGGCCGCTGCTGGCATGCTGGGGACATCGTGGGCTGCATGATCAACATGGAGGACAAGTCCATGATCTTCACCCTGAACGGAGAGATCCTCATCACGAGCAAGGGCTCTGAACTCTGCTTCACTGACTTTGAAACTGAGGATGGTAAGAAGTTTACATGAGGATAAGATGTGCGTGGTAACATAGGCCAGTTAAAGAAGGTCAGGGAGTGTCAGACTGATAAGGAGTTGTTGGCCAATCATCTTTTAATAAAGCTTTCACATGCAGAGCAAGAAGCATTAACCTACAATGACCATGCTGGGGAAATAAGTGAAAAATAAGTGGCTCCCTGTAACAAAATCACCCTTATTTAATGTGACACTTGTAAATTGCCTTTTTGCAAAAGCTGGATTGATTTTCCCTCCCCTCCTGCTGTGGGTGTTCTTAGAGGCTATTTATTCTCTCCCTCCTTTACTTTACCTCCTCTGGCTCTCCTTCAGGGTTTATTCCAGTGTGCAGCCTCAGCCTGGCTCAGGTGGGCCGCATAAATCTGGGGAAAGATGCCAGCACCTTCAAGTACTACACCATGTGCGGCCTTCAGGAGGGATTCGAACCCTTCGCGGTCAACATGAACCGAGAGGTCACCATGTGGTTCAGCAAGCGTCTGCCTACTTTTGTCAATGTGCCGAAGGACCACAACCACATAGCAGTAAGACCAAAAGCATATGTATTGATCAAAATCACAACACTTGTCGTCAAATTAAGACAAAGGTCATTTTTCAGTTTGCGGGATTTCTTATTAATATTATTATTATTTTTAATTATACTTTTTTTTTTTTCATCAGAAATGCACAGAGTTTAATTCATATTTTTGTTTAGTTTTATATTGTAAAGATGTGCAGAGAATATAGAATGAGTTCTCCAAAAAGTTTGTGTTTGTGTCTTTTCATTTGATGTAAATGTATATCTTGATCACTGTAACTGTTTGCAGGTGACCAGGATTGACGGCACCATCGACAGCCCCCCGTGTCTTAAAGTCACCCACAAGACATTCGGCACCCAGAACAGCAACGCTGACATGGTGTTTTGCCGCCTCAGCATGCCTGTAGAGTTCCACTCCATCTTCAAAACCAGTCCTGTTGTTGACATGAACGGGATCCATGAGGATGACACTCTTAAACTCAAACACAGGTACTCAAAACAATCAATAATCTACATCACACAGCAAACCTCCAAACATCATACCTACCATTGTTATTTGCTGATCCACTTTGTAGATTATTGATAATCATGACAACAAGCGGATATCTTAAGAGATAGTAGTGCGGTTAAAGATGTTTGTTTTTATCAAAAATCTTTAAATGGTTTAGAACTGTAATTAAATTAATCATTTGAGGCCATAAATATAATCAGGGAAGCACTAATCGACATTTTTCTGACATTTCATAGACATTTAATCAAATGTTCAAGAAAATAATTGACAATGAAAGTAATCATTAGTTTGAACTGTATTTTGCACATCACTTAGCTAATTTGAAAATGAAGACTAAATATCCGTCAGCTTGTTTGTTAATCCCTTGTCTAATGTGTTTTCTGACAGATATCCTCTGAGGTCTGTGCGGCACAGTGATGAAAGCAGACGAGTGGACTACAGCAGCATCACTATGGTATTCAATAACTTATTTTAACCTAATATAACTTATTTATTTAACAACTACACCATTGGCTAACACTTGCTTTTCAACACAGTACTACCACTCAGTGAGGGTCTTCGCTGGACAGGACCCTGCCGTTGTGTGGGTTGGATGGGTTACACCCGACTACCATTACTATAGCAACAACTTCAACCTCAGTAAAAATCGATCCGTCACTGTAACCCTGGGTGACGAGCGAGGACGAGTTCATGAAAGGTGAGAGTGTTTTTTAAGAAACCAACTTATTCTTTACTTTTAACTGCTACCTTTTTAATTAAAACTGAACTGTGTCTCAAGATAACTTCAATGACAGATATTCTTACTCTCATAGTGTGAAGAGGAGTAACTGCTACATCATTTGGTGTGGAGATGTGACCAACGCTGCCCACGCCTCCAGTCGCAGCAACGTGGACCTGGAGATTGGCTGTCTCATCGACCTTGCCACCGGCCTGGTGACGTTCACCGTCAACGGCAAGGAGATAACCACCTCCTACCAGGTATGTGGAAGAAGTATTCCGATTTTTTGTAGAAAAACTCTGTTTCAAGTGAAAAACATGCATTCAAACGATAGTATTCCGATTTTTTGTAGAAAAACTCTGTTTCAAGTGAAAAACATGCATTCAAACGATAGTTACCTATGTAACTACGGTTCTATGAATCCTGGATGACCGCCAGAGGCGGTGCTTAGCACTGAATATCTTCAGTCTCGCGCATGCGCATGTCGAATATTTATATCAACAAAGTCACGTGTGACCTCGTATGACCCCGGAAGGCATAAGCTCTGGTGTTGTCAACGAGTTCAGTCCTATGGAATCTTCTCGCGGGAACAAGAGATTCCGAGTGACCAAGAACTCTGGCGGTCATCCAGGATTCATAGAACCGTAGTTACGTACGTAACTACCGTTCTATTTCATCCTTACTGACCGCCAGAGGCGGTGCTTAGCACTGGATGACCTATATCAACAGAGTCACAAGGAAGTCTGAGTACCTACCCTATAGGGATAGCCTAGGTGGACTCTGCAGGAGGACCACACCCAGCGGGTGAGGGGCGGCAATATTCACTCTGTAGTATCTGGCGAATATGCTCGGGGATGCCCATGTGGCCGCGGCATATGTGCCGCGGCCACATGGGCATCCCCGAGCATATTCGCCAGATACTACAGAGTGAATATTGCCGCCCCTCACCCGCTGGGTGTGGTCCTCCTGCAGAGTCCANTTGGAATGATTTCAAACCTGGGGTTTTTTTTTCCTTCGAATATTTATAAAGCGTGGCTGCCTTGGCACAATATTTGTTTAATAAATGGGGGTGGGGATTCAAAACGTGTTTGCAGACCCACTGAGAACTGAACTTAGACTAAAGTGACTAATGCTAAACCTCATATCCTTTTACCTCACTGAGGGGGTCCTCCAGGTCTGACAGGGACAGACTCTCCTGCCACAATTATTGTAGAAACAGCTTTACTTATATTCCGTTGCGCCAGCAGGCAAGCAACAACATCCCCCCGGCCCCCAGCGCCTACCCGCGGCTATCCCTCTTCTATCTCTCTCCACTTTTGGCCTGCGGGGGCGCCTGCTAGCAAACATCCTCCACTTTCATCACTTACAGCGGGCCATCGACAGTTACAGGGCAAAATGGAAATGTAACCGGGGGTGAAAGGGCTGTTTATCTTTACTTAATTATGCAATGTTAGTTACATCAAGGCTGGAAAAATGTTTTCGGGTTTTTTTTTTTTATGGTATTGTGGAAGTGCCAGATCCCCTGTCCTCC
This sequence comes from Notothenia coriiceps, assembly GCF_000735185.1. Lineage (NCBI taxonomy): Eukaryota > Metazoa > Chordata > Actinopteri > Perciformes > Nototheniidae > Notothenia > Notothenia coriiceps. Next base: position 232,105 of record NW_011350552.1, read on the forward strand.
ACCAGGGGGTGCCTTGCAGCCAACCCCCTAAGCAACCCCCTACTTCCCACGGGGCCCTGTTGGTTCAAGGGACTGGACAATTGACATTTGAATAGGCGTCACTCATACAAATATCTTAGCGTTTTCTATTATTTTATCGAACTTATCTTTCAAGTCACACACTGGAAAATGTTGCTTTTTAAAATTAGGTTTCTCCTTTTCAGACAGGAAACATTGATCTCTGTTGTAACGTTTTTACCAGTATTGGATTCTGGCGATCTGCTTTACATGAATGCCTCTAACCAGTGCCTAAAGACTTTGGATACTGTGTACCATTGCATTGTGCATTACGTTTTATTACTGGAAGGATATATATATTGTGAGTTTGGAATAAATATGCACTTTATGAAAATTATTAGTTGGTTACTGTTAGTAAAAACAGTAAGGTTAATAGCCTACTGGATGTTTGTTTTGCTAGTGGATCGCCAGGCCCTCTGACCTGATCTGTGGAGTCTCAGCTGTTCATATGAACAGGGCTCGACATTATAAATGGCCCGCTGGCTCGGAAGCATTATTTAGACACCCCGGCCAGCATAACGTACTTTCAAATCGCCCCACAGCTGTTTGCTGCGGAGCGCAGCGCGAGCAGTCTCCGGTGAGCGGGGGCGCACTCATTCACTACAGTCAGTAGTGGGAACCGCAGTAGACAAAATGCGTTGCTATAGCAACACGTCATGTTTATGTGAAAAGGGGTGGGGTCAATATGACCCGCTGGCGGAAATAGTTAACAACAACAGAGGGTGCTACATAAGACACTTTCAGGTGTGTGTGTGTGTGTGTGTGTGTGTGTGTGTGTGTGTGTGTGTGTGTGTGTGTGTGTGTGTGTGTGTGTGTGTGTGTGTGTGTGTGAGAGAGACTTGGCTTAATGAAGCGTGCAGTGCTGTGTGTGTGAGAGACAAGAGACTTTACAGCATGTGTGTGCCCCCCCGTGGTAAATGATTGCCCCCCCATTCGATTTGTTCTGGAGCCGACCCTGACCTGAGTGCATATGGGCAGGATGTAAACGTTGTTCAACATTAATATCCCCTCCTGCTATTTATTTGTCCATCTCAGTTTATTTACAATTGGCATACCAGCTACCGCCTTAATTCAAATTCTATACGGTCCATTTTTTTGGAAACAAAAATATAGCTTTTCTTTTTTTTACCATTAGGCTATTTATTGTTTATTTCTTTACTTATTGTGTTATTTTACTATTAAAAACGTTAGTTATTTTTGTAATGATGCAAGTCCATTCTCCCCACTTGTACCACCCCGTTGCGGGACATATACAAATATTTCTGATTGAAAGCCTTTAGCCTATTTTAAATCCTCACGAAACTGTGGCGCGCTTACACTGTTGGTGCGCCGGCTTTGCGCTCCCTCCGCAAGCTGAGGCCCACTCCGCGAGGCCCTCTGGCAGTCTGCGTGATCGGCCTGTAGGGAGGGGCGGCCCTGCGTAAGAAACATAATTATTTCCTTGAATCAACAAATCAAAAGGCTATTAAAGCAGTTCATTACAACATTAAACACAATACAGGCAGGGGTGAGTCTACCTGATAGTAAATAAGTAAACCACCGCAACCAAACACTACTACATACTGCGAAAGTATTCATGATGTAATCTGTTTGTCATAATGCAGCCACTGCGGGTATAAAAGAGTATTTCTTACCATGTAAGTCGTTTTACATCAAGGTCGGTGCATAAAGTTTGGCGATGATAATGAAGATGATTTAATGTGCCAAAGACAGCAGAGTTAAAGTTAATTTAAGGACATTGCCGGGGCCTTTTAACCCCAGAAACAGTCTCTCCACAGGCTCCACTCTACACGAAGTATAGGCCTAAATGGAAGCTTGAGTGATTTCATATTTTAAACTCAAGCTTATCCGTGATTAAACTTCACTTGTATCTTCATTTAAGGGTGCTAACTCCTCACTGATCCGTACATTTCTCCCGTAGTTCCATCATATGTTTAATTACACCGGTTTATTGTTGATCTTCTACGGCTGCAAACATTTCGCAGCAGCGAGCAAACAAACATTTTCAACTTTAAAAAACAAACAAAAGTCAAAGTTCAACCCCGCCCACAGATCTGATATTCCAGGCTTTTCATTGGCCAGGATTTACACCAATACAAATACATATCCAGATTGGATCTGGGCCTATCCGGGCCTTCCTTGCGGCGCCTTCAATGGTGAGTCGGTCCTTCTTGCAGTAACAGATGTTACAACTGAATCTGTTGTGGGTAACATTTCCACATTAAACATGTCAAACAATGACTGGACCTATTGGCCTAAAACCTGCGTTAGTGTTGTGTGCCAGAAGGGGGCATATAGTAGGCCTACATTCTTTGTACTGCTTCTGTTTCTGATGTTATGTAAAGCGTCTTTGAGCACCAGGAAAAGTGCATAATACATTTAAAACTTAAATGTATTATTATTATTATTATTATTATTATTATGGTGGAAGGCATTCAAGTCCTGACTGCTCTGGGGACTTTTATAGGATTTCCTTTTTTTGTTTTCTTTCTAACATTTTTTAAATGTTGGCGAACATTTTGTTGTTGTTGTTAGATTCTGCACAAATAAATATACCTGCTGTAAGTTATATGCTTGGTGGTTTGTTCAAATAATTGGTTAATAAAAACTCAATCAAAATGAATAAATTCCACACATTTACTTATTATAATTATGTTTTATAAACTCAATTTATTCAGTACTTTCTAATCAAATTGTTGTGATTCAAATCTATTTAATTATATTTATTGTCACTTTGTTGCCACCATTTTTTAAAGTCACCGTTTTTACAGTGCAGTAGCCATTTTAAAATGTATTACATTAGCCGCGTTCACACCGGAGTACATTTCCCCCGTACTTTTCCCCTTTAGTTCCATTGGTACCCTTTATGTTGCGTTCACACCAAAAAGAGTAGGCTACTTAGTGCCGGGAACTTTTACCCCCATTTTTAGTGCCTGCTGAGAGGTGGTACTATCCTGGGGGGGGGAAAGTACCCCAGTTCTGATTGGCTGTGCGAATTGCAAACCACGCCCCGTAAAACTTTGAAAAGTTTTGTGAAGCCGCCATTGTATTTGTGGCCTTAGCATTATTAGCATTAGACCCGCGCACGTTTCGGGGACATTACGTGACCTTGTTTATTGGTATACTGTCTTTTGTTAAACCACCCTTGAAATCCCCCCTAAAACTCCCCGTCTGTTAGTTTTCAGGAGGACAAATTATTTTATCACAATGTTGAATGGTCTCTCTGTGGCCAGAACAATATCCTCCGTTTATAACGTGTATTTACTTATCATCATCCTGTTGACACTGTCGTTACTAGTACTTATCTCATGTCCTGCAGAACTTAAGACTTTACCTTTTTAATTTTTCCATATAATATACTCGGTTTAGTTTTTGAATTTGGGAGCTAATAGACAAATCCCCCTTAACCTGTGAGTTTATACACGTACTTTATTCAAATTCTTTACTAGAACCTAGCTTTTTAAGATCATTGACTATGTCTGTAATGGTAACCTTTGTCGTCTGTTTGAATCTCTTTTTACTGCTATGAAACCTTTTCGCCGGTACGTTAATACTATTAGGGGGGTTGTTAGGTTTGGGTTTTTCTATGTCTTGTATAATAAATCTATAACGTGATAAAATATCTTGTTGCACACATTATACTATACCCTCAACGCAATTTCGAGTTATAGAATGGACCATACATGTAGGAGACACAGAAGCCAGACCAAATAAAGCGAGACCACTTGAGACGTCCACTGGGACATTACTTTATCAAACCAAATCTAACAAAAAGTTACTATGTACATCTCGTCCCCACGGGTTATGCATCCTAGCGCTAAGCTGGCCCAGCTAGCGTTTCCATCACACCCATCTTAGCGTACCGTAAAAAAATTCGCATGTATTGTTGTACGATCTTCATGTTTCGAATGCAAATTCGATATTTCTTGATGTCTTGTACCTGAAGTGCAGTGTGGCGATTCGATTTCCGCCGATACAACCCGATAATTGCATCTTTGGAGGTCTTTTTTGCGCTAGGACGCTAGCCGTCTTAAATGGCGTATAGTCGGTTTTACGCGTCTAAAAATTTTCAGGCGTATAAATAGTTTTCCGGCAAATTAGGTGGCGTAAAAGGTGGTTTCAACCTTTTACGCCACTAATTTGCCCGGAAAAACTTATTTATCGCCTGAAAATATTTTTAGACGCGGTAAAAACCACCTAATACGCCATTTAGACGCTAGCGTCCCTAGCGAAAAAGACCTCCAAGATGAAAACGGGTTTGTAATCGCGGAAATCGAATCGCCACCACCTGCACTTCAGTAAAGACATCAAGAATATCGAATTGCATCGAAACATGAAGATCGACACATACATGCGAATTTTTTACGGTACGCTAGATGGGGTGGTGATGGAAACGCTAGCTGGCCCAGCTAGCGCTAGATGCATGACCCGTGGGGACGAGATGTACATAGTAACTTTTGTTAGATTTGGTTTGATAAAAGTAATGTCCCAGTGGAACGTCTCAAGTGGTCCTGCTTTATTTGGTCTGCTCTCTGTGTCTCTTACATTATGGTCCATTCTAACTCGAAATTGCGTTGATGGGTATAGTATAATGTGTGTCAACAAAGATATTTTTATCACGTTATTAATTTATTATCACAAGCATGAAAACCCAAACCTAAACAACCCCCCTAATAGTATTAACGTACCCGCCGGAAAAGGTTCAATGCTAGTAAAAAAGATTCCAGAACTGACGACAAAGGGTCCTACCATTACACGACATAGCAATGATCTTAAAAAGCTAGGTTCTAGTAAAGGAATTTGGAATAAGTACGTGGTATAAACTCACAGGTTAAGGGGATTTTAGTCTATTAAGCTCCCCAAATTTCAAAAACTAAACCGTAAGTATATTATATGGAAAAAAAAAGTAAAGTCTTAAGTTTCTGCAGGACATGATAATTAGTGACCTATGTAACGCTACAGTGTCACCTTGGATGAATGATAGTAAAATACACGTTAAAACGGAAGGATATGTTCTGGCCACAGTAGAGACCATTCAACATTGTGTAAAATGAATTGTCACTCCTGAAAACTAACAGACCGGGGACGTTTTAAGGGTTTCAAGGGTGGTTAACCAAAAGCACAAGTATACCAATAAACAAGGTTCACCGTAATGTCCCCGAAACTCCTGTTATAGTTCCTTATGTCAAGAGAAGGAAGTCCGAGAGAATTATGACAACAAAGAGCTAGTCTACACGGTCTGAAACGTACCTAAAGTGCTAAGGTACTTTTATTGTGAATTAGAATTCTAAGGGTTGAGAGATAATGTTATTTTCGGAAAGGTGGTTTATTTTCACAACTAATTGCGAAATTAACTCCTGCTTTGTGAACCAAATTAAATTAAAGTTTCCGTCATTGCCATTTAATTAAGTCGTATAGTCCTTAGTAAAAGTAATGACATAATAAAAGTCAATTAATACAGTCATAACTATACAGACTTCCTTTCTACAAACACGGAAAATGTTGTCACCCCCTGTATTTGACGAAAATACATCTTTGTGTGGTCAACACGGTAATAGAAACATACTTCTACTGTTGCCCTTTTTTTGTCTAACTACTTCGAAGTCGTCCTTTTAGGCACTGGACTCAGTTTTGAATTACTGGTTCTTCTCTAGTTTTCCGTTTGATTTCTCCCTTGACCTCCTGAAATTTAGGTTCGACCCTCAGGACACCAAACAGTACTGGTCAGATGCTAACAAAGGGTAAGGAAGGGTTCAGAAGGGGCCTACAGAGTTTTGGGGACTTTGAGTTTTCGTTCAAAGGGGTGCTGCTGTTAGGTTGTGTCGCGAAGTTTGGTTCGTTGTTGGTAGTTTCAAGACCAGTCAAATGGGTCTTGTTTCTGAGTTTTTGGTCCCTGCAGGAATTGGTGTGTAGGGGACGCAAAGGTAGGCAAGGCTTTTCCGTTTGTTCGGTATAGTCAGGACGAGAAAACTGGTTTTTACTACTTCACAGGGGGGGTCAAGAGGAAGTCGGAGGAGAAGGAGCGTCCTAAGTCGCAAGCTCCACGTACAGGCTCAGACCTAGTGAAGTTTGCCACGGTTTGGAAGTCGCAATCTTGTGGAAGAGGTTGAGTGATGACAGGCAATTGGCGAAGAGAGGAGACCTTTTAGATACGGATCTACTAAGGTACCGCGACGAACTTACTCTCGTCCTCCGTCCCAAAGAAACAACAAAAGAAGTCAAATCCTTCTGTAGTTTCGTTCACCCATGTCACCTACCTCTTTCATGTCTCCTTTTAATCAGTATGGTGTCACGTCTCTTCCCTTTTGTGTACGTAACTTACAAAGTGAGATCAGTTCATAAAAATTTTATGGTTTTTATTTTCGTGAATAATACGTAATAAAAAAAAATATATTACAACGGTTTAGTATAGGTGATTATATGAATGTTGTAACATTTATACCTCGATTGAAAAAATATAAAACATTATGCCTGTGTTCCACCGTATCTAAGTACGGTTATCTTAATTATAAAAATAATCATTTTATACCTGAAAAAATTCATTTTTTTCCTTTATTTTAACGGTTAACTCAATCTTATCTTCAATAATTACAATATTTATCCTTATGAATTAATTTTTATGACAATAACCTTTACATCAATCAATGAAACCAAACCACCAAAACATGTAATTAAAATGTTCGTAACAGTAAATAACTCATCCGATGAACAAATTATGAGTCCTCCAAAGGGGAGTTAATGGAGAGAGTACGAAAATAATGTCTATTGTAGTACATTATGCAAGTCGATTTCTATTTCTCGTGGGGGAAACACCTCCCTTAGACTACTATCAACGAAAAATAAGACGAACAAGTAAAGTAAGTAAGTCTCCGTGTAACTAAAATTGCGCACGGAAGGTGTAGAGGTGGACAAAAACTTACGCACAAACTTTTACAGAGTATAAAAAACTTAAAAAGTTTACACCAAATGAAGGTAATTGGTCAACAAACGAAGTCTGAAACGTCGGTGTCCAATAAATAAGTAAAATTCCCAATGAACAATTATGAGTCGCTTAATGAACCTACAATACATTGTCGTAATTTTCCTCTTCATCGTTGGTAATTAATTATAGTTTTCTTCTTGAATAACGTGTTGGTAACTCGGCGACCAACACACACACACACAAAAACACACACACAACACACACACACAACACACACTACACCACCACACACACACACACACACACACACACACACACACACGCACACGCACTCCATCTTCAAATAACAAAAACTTACGACCCTTTTTACCAGACAAGTAGCATACCTTAACAGTTTTCATATATGAAAGTAATTAGTCAGCAAACGAAGGTCTGAAATGTCGGTTGTCACATTTTTTAAAAAAATAATTTATAGGACTTAGAGACGACGGACGATATAGTAGGAGACATCTCCCAACATGCCTTTCAGGAAAATCGTAAAGGAAATTTACGGTTACAAACATGAACACATGAAGTGATGTGATTTTTTTTCACCCTTAGACACGTTATCTGAAACCCTTCACCATCTGTAGGCCCCTGTAAACTGTCTATACAAGCAAATAAATACACCTGCCACTAAAACTAATAGCCTATATGAATGATAATTTTTTAGTAGGAGATAAGTCTGGGATATAATTAAAAGATAAGTAACGAATGTCTATCGGTCTCCGACTACTCCGACAAATACACAACATGTCCTTACTCGACATAACAGCAACAATTACAGACAAATAAATTTTACAGACTTATCTAGCACACACCATGATTTAATATCGACAACCTGAACGTATTTAATCCTCCCACATTCGTTTACCCTACAGGTTGACATTCTGTAACTTACGTTCGCGTATGTTTTTTACTATCAACCAGTGGGTTTTTTCCAAGCCACACCACGTTAAACTAACAAAGTCATAAATTTGCCCCTACTTAGAGTACTTAGACGTCCTACTGGTCACAAGTTAAATTGCAACTTTTCACAAAGGAAGAAAAAGTGTGTAAATGTTTTCCATAAGAACGTCGGACTTGTGAACTTTCAAACGTTTTGTTACTGACCGGTTTAAGACGCATAGTAGACTATTTTCCTGTGTTTATGGACCATACTATACACTGAAAGATTCGGTGTGTGAAAGGCATTCTTTCGGTGATGGCCGTGGTCATAAAAGTTTAAACCCGTAGCCCCCCGTGTTAATTCTGTTCTCGGCGCAAGTGTGCGAATGAAACTATGAATCACGGGCCCGTGAATAATGGGGTCCCCGTGTATTAGCCGCAAGTGTGGCCTCATAAAAGGGACTCCCTTCTAATGCGTTTACTCGGCGAACTGCAGGTGACAGCAGAAGAAGACGAAACCTAAATGACCGTCCGACGTTGTTGAAGGGACCGAGGGCCAGAGTGAGTCTAACTGATGTGTTTTAGTGGGAGATAGTGAGTAGTCACGTATAATACCTTTACGAGGGGAGGATGTAGTATCCTTAACGAGTGGGGTGTTTGGAGGTGCTCTTGGAACCTATTTCCGTTTTAGAGGAGTAGGGTGATTCCTGTTTTTGACTTCTGGGTACCCCTGGGTAATCAACAAAATTACAAAAACATTTAACAAAAATAACAAAACACACACCAACAAACACAAAACAAACAGTTGGGAAAATTCACGAAAACGGAGCCGTGACAAACTCAAAACAAATGCCGTTTACTTTTCACCGAATAATTTATTTTTTATAAAGACGGTGGGCCTCAGGGGCCGGCCTCGGGGCCTCAACCCCTGACCGAAGTCATCTTCGACGACAATTTAGCGGTCACTCCGGCTGTGGAGGAGTAGGTGAGGGTGGCGAGTGGTACAAAAAAAAACAAACCGGTATTCATAAGA
>NW_011350552.1:241088-252315 GCF_000735185.1 Notothenia coriiceps
GTTCATTTAAAAGTGTATAAAAAATGTGTGTACATAGTTTTTGATCTATTGACAAACTTAATGTTGCACTTCTGATAATTTAAATGTGGTTTCACTTGTGATGTACTCAGGGTCGGATCCAGAACAAATCGAATGGGGGGGCAATCATTTACCACGGGGGGGCACACACATGCTGTAAAGTATCTTGTCTCTCACTCTCTCACTCTCTCACTCTCTCACACACACACACACACACACACACACACACACACACACACACACACACACACACACACACACACCCACACACACACACACANAGAAGTCATAACAAGTGGTACAGGACAGGTAGACAACGTGTTTTTCGGATGGAAAATGAGCCAAACGCGAAAACGCAGTTGGATGCTGGAGGCTACATTCAAAATACATTCACTGACATGAATATTGCGCCACCTTTTGTCATGTTTACAATGCAGATTATTGACATTAGGTCTGGCAATACAGTCAATCATTATCCTGGTGATTATTTCGCAGATAAACCTAGTAACCCGCCCCCTTTAAAAAAACGGCTCTTTTGAACGACTCTTTTGAACGGCTCTTTGAAAGGAACGGAGCCATAAGATCCGACTCCCTTCAAAGAGCCATAAATCCCATCACTACAGTCTTCTTCTTCTTTGATTTAATTGCGAGATCTTCTTCTTCTTTGCTTTGCGAGTCGCAACCAGTCTTGGAGCATGCCTATGACATCACTTACGCGACCCAGAATGCATTTGGGATTTGTAGTCTTTCTAGTTGCGTATTTTTCATAGTCTCCCCCGGCAGAAGAGGTACTTCGCCGGCCGTTTTACGTCATTACACTCCTGCTAAGTTTGTTTGCCCTGTTCTGCTTGAAAGCAAGTACCTGCGCTCTTGCAAACTGTTAAAATAAAAGCTTCAACTTGTACAATTTTGTATCTGTATTTTTGAATATGGATCTTAAGTCGGTGTGACGTTGAAGCAGCGACCCTGCTTTAGTTCGTTTATAGCATAACGTTAGCATTTTGCTTCTGGCGACTAGATTTATGATTCAAAAATTATAAAAGTAGGGTAGACATGTGGATATTATCCGGCTGAATAAAACGTGATCCGTTTCTTAAATGTGTGTCAACCACAGACATTATTTCGAGCTATTTTACAAAATCCTATCGAGAAATTGCATTGCATTTTTTTGGAAGGAACCGGAAATAGTTTACTTCTGGGTTTTATGACGCGTCACTGCGGTAGCCCTCAGCGAATCAGAGGGAGCGAGGGTTCAAACCTAGACGCTGAACTTCAGAAAAAACACCGCATTATTTTCCATGTTGACTGCTTGTGTCTGTCTGTTCTAGCGACGTATATTTCGAAATGGCATTCCGAGTAACCAGAGTAAGTATTTTTATGTTTATCATTATTCTTTATTTGACAGTAATTCTGTATAGAGGAAATGTGTCTTTATTGGATTTTTTTTTTTTAAATATCTACATGATATCTCTTAAATGCCCTCGTGCTTAGCTGTGGGATTGTCTCTTGTGCAGAGCGTTCTATAGAAAGAATCCGACGTGAGCCTTTTAAACAATTACAAATTAATGGCATGCACTATAACGTTTTTTCTCCTTCTGCAGACCCGCTTGGCTTCAGCCAGAAATGCTGAAATTCAGCTCGCTGGAAAGGCCTGCACGGTCACCGGGCCCACAAAGCCCCGAGCGGCTCTCGGTGAAATTGGAAACATTGGAATTAACAAAGAAGTTCAGAAGAAGGTAAGATGTTTACTATATTTTATAATCTAGGTAGGATGCCAACACCTGGAAAAACATGGCAAATATTCAGCTAATTATCGTAGCCATGCATGTAAGATTATTGGTAGGCTTTGAGTGCTAAATAACTGAAAACAATCACTTTCATCAAAATCAACGTGGGCGTGTTTTTTTACATATAATCTTGTCTGCATGCTTCTCACGACTAAAGCCTTTTATGCAAAAATTACTACAGCTGTGCTCTGATATAACAACAAGCAAAGCCTGGTAACGTTGTCTTGAAGCACATGGTTACATTTTGCTTTTTAGAAGGGGTTCACCCAAGTTCTGAAAGAAGATTGCTCCTGAATCAGCCTCTCCTGTCTCTCTCCTCTCCTCCCTGCTCCTCTTTGATGCAGCAGCAAAGACTAGTTTTAGCTCTCAACAAGTTTTATAAGAGTGTCTTACCTTTTTTCACCTAGTTAACTTTTTATTTATTTATTCATGGATATTTTACTACATTACATTTCATTTAGCTGACGCTTTTATCCAAAGCTTATAATGACCGATTACAGGGGCATTCTCCCTGGAGTAACTAAGGGCTAAGTGCCTTACTCAAGGGCACACTAGTGGTGGTGTTCCTGGCGGGATTTGAACTCATAGCCTTCCGATCTTCAGCCCACCTCACTATCCATTAGACCAATCACTACCCTCTCAAATAGAAATATGTGTTTACATAAATGGTGACCACACCGTTTGAGACCCACTGAGAACTTAGACTAAGTTAACTATCTAAACACTGTGAGAGTCCTTTACCTCAACTGAGCTGAGGTGATCCCGAGCTTGAATGACACAAAGAGACCAATCAAGGGCCTTGATTTATGATCTGTATGACAGTGGCCATATCGGCAGGCCACATCATGTGGATAGCCAGTCACCCTGTGTGAGGCAGGCCACTTAACAGGCCAGAAGGAGGCGAGATGAGAGCAAGGGAGCAAGGGATCATTGTCCACAAGTTAATCGATCGCAGATGGCTTCGTGGTCAGGGACGAATAAAAAAACAAATGGGTCGCGAAATATACTTGGGCGGCCGTTAATATACCTGGGAGGCCCGCCCAAGTATAGTCTATGTGTGGGAAACCCTGCATACCTATATAAGGAATATTTAGGTTAGCAAGGTTGTGCAAGAAACTATGTCTATTATTTCGAAGAAAGAACCATCTCCTCCATCACCTTGGAGGAGATTGTCTCCTTTCTGCAGGAGGAAATGGCTGGTTCTGGCCGACTACAAGGCTGTCGTTGGTTACATCTACGAGCTGTTCAAAGGGGATTTGTTGTTTCACAAGAAACGATGAGACTTGTAATCAAGACTTTGGATCCAGAAGGAGTCGAGCGATAGCCTTGTAGTGGAATCGGAGTGAGCTCCCCATTGAAATCAGGACAGCAGAAAGCTTACACATCTTCCGGCGCAGACTGAAAAGTCATTTCTTTCGACTCCACTTCGAGCGATAGAATTACTAACAAAGCACTTATATACTAANTTGGGCCTTGCTGTCACTAGCGCCCCCTGCAGAGATGGGCTGAACGGCCCTCCACTTAGAACTCCAAGGTTGCCCAACAGGCAACAGAAAAATCAGGGTGTCACCAACAGTGCCTCTCCACCTCCTATCCCCATGGAGGGAGGGTCGTATATGTCGAGGGGCGTGGTCCATGGGCTCCGGTCCCTTTCCGCAGAGAGACCCATTTTTTCGACGGATGCCAGCCCCTTCGGATGGGGAGCGGTGTGGCAAAACAGGAACCAGCATGCGGGGAGTGTCTGCTCTGAACGGCACAGAACAATATCAAGTGTGTAGAGCCACGAGCTGCTGCACCTAGCACCTCAGGCATTTCCTGCATACCTGAGGGGGGGCAGGTGCTTGTCCGCTCGGACAACACTACAACGGTGTATCATATAAACCACCAAGGGGGCAACCAATCTACATCCCAGACTCTCCTGACCTGGGCAGCTCCTTGCCTGGCCAGCATACGGTCAATGTATCTGCCGGAGAGCAGAACCAAGTCGCAGACTCCCTCTCCCGTCCCAAGCCTCCACCAGGGGAGTGGCGGCTTCAATCCAAGTGATGGCCAACATCTGGGGGTCTCTTCGGCAGGGAAGAGGAGATCTCTTTTGCCTAGAGATTCTACCCACTGCCTCCTGTGGTTCTCGCTTGATGGAGAAAAACAGCCCTTTGGTCAGGACGCCCTGGGCTCATTCATGCCAGGGTTTCTCTATGCTAAATCCCCAAAACAATCCTCTGATCCTACCAAAGCACTTCCTCAGAGTGCTTCATCAGGGCCACAGGCCCTCTTCTGGTGGCCCCCTTCTGGCCATCAAGGCTTGGTTCTCCCCTGCTGGCACCGACTCCTGTTGCGGACAGCTTGGGTCTCCCCAACAGGAAGGACTCTTGTCTCAAGACATTAGCGGGATCGGATATGGCAGCCCCCCCCGACCACCTGCCGCCTCCAGATGTGGGTCTGGCCACTGGAGGGCCCTGACGCCACTGACTGAGCAAGCTGCATAGAGCCTGTCAGGAGAGACTATCTCAATGCTAGGGCCACCATCTAACCTCGTAAACAGTACGAAAAGCAGGTGGAAACTGTCTCTGACTGGTGCCAAGGGCGAAATGAGAACCCGTACCTTGCTCGCTGCCTCACTACCTTGATTCCTGCAGTCCCTGTCCTGGATGACGGGCCGGTGTCCGCTAACCGTCAGGGTGTATAAGTGGCTGCTATTATCAGCTCAACATGCAAGGGTTGACAACAGCACAGTGGGGAGCCATATGGCTGGTATCCCTCTGTTTTAAGGGAGCCTGAACTTCGCCCCCGTACTTCACCAAGGGCCCCTACATGGGCATCTTGCCCCTTGGTGCTGGATGCCCTACTGCTGCGCCTCGCTTTGAACCCTTGTTACAAGGCAGAACGAGGTGGCTCTCATCCAAGACTGCTTCCTTCTTGCCAATCACCATCAGCGAAGCGTTTAAGCAAGCTTCAGGCCTTGTCCGTGAACAGCTCGTGTCTGAGGTCGGAATCAGATGGCTTCACGGTGTCACCTTAACTGGCTCGAACACAGCGTTCCTCCCCTAAAGGTGCTGGCACGCTCTCATTTTATCGGCAAAAAACTATCCAGCTGGCACGGTTGACCCCCCATCAGGAGAGGGGGAAGAGAGGCTCAAGACTCCTATGTCCGGTGCGGGGGCCCTTAGAGCTATGTCCAGACTACCCGCAGGCATGCGTCAGTCTGAACAGCTGTTTCTGTGTTACGGTGGTCCTAGAAGGGGCGTGCACGCTCAAAACAGCGCTTGTCGCCACTTGGATCGTGGACGTCATTGCCAGGCCATATAGGGTGAATGACCGTCCCTGTTGCCACCCAGAGTAAAGTGCCACTCTACCAGGAGTGTCCTCCACGTCATGGGCGTACCTTGAGAGGTGTGCCTTTATTTAATTATAAATAACAAGTGCATCGCAGCAATTAGGTTTCTCACCGATAACAACCTTCCCTTTGGAGCCTTGCCCAGAAAAAATAAAGGATCAAAGCAGAAAGACGAAACATGGGAAGTGCCGTCAGTACAGTACAAATCAAATTTAATTATACAATTATTAAAAGTGGCAATATTAAGGTTTGTCACTAGCTCAAAACTATGTAAACACCATTTTAAACTATGTTTAAAATGAACAAAGAACAAACATGTTGTAAACAGAAAGGGGTAACAAAACACTAACTATAGGAAGTGGCAGTATACAGTACCATCACAGGTGAAAACCACATTTAAATCATCAGAAGTGCACATTAAGTTTGTCAATAGCTCAAAACTAATGGTACACACATTTTTTATACACTTTTAAATGAACAGAACTGTTGTAAAACACTCTCGAGAGACAAGAAACTCCAACACTATGGCAACTGATTAACTTTTTTTTTGTGGAGGCTTGACTTGATAGGTGCCCTCAGTGCCCCCTCTGTGTCCCTTTGAATGCCTGAAACATAACAGAGAAGATATTATCATTAACATTTGCGGGTTATTGGGTAGATTTTTAACCACCAGCCAGCCGTACCCTGTATACCAATGTGGACCTGGCAACCGCATTTATATTGCATTACATTACATGTTAACTTGTTAGATCGCTTTTATCCAAAGCGACTACATAACTTAATACTGTGGCGGGAATCCCCACAAAGGGATTTTGGACAGGGTTTTTGCACAAAAAGATCCAAGTCGGCAACAGAAGAAATTGAGAGCAACATTTCACGAGTGCACAGAACAGCCTGAGTGGCGAGGAAAGGTTTTAGCTGGCAAACACAGGAAACCTGTCAAGCGCAGCAATATGGGTGCCAAGCATGAGCGTTGAGCAGAAGCAGGAGAGAAAATCCTAAACGCAAGCAGGCACTATTTGATAAGTGGTGAGGACAGGGTTTGAGGGAAAGAAATACATATTTCTGGAATCGTGACAATCAAATAAAGTATCGCTCTCAAATTTAAAGACCTCTTCGTGACGCTCTTGAATAAGATAGGAATACATATGGGGGGTTATTCTCCCTATGTGCCAATCACACGCAGCAGTCACGTCCCCGTGCCGGCGCTGATATTTCTCCGCTTCCCTTCTCAAACTCTGTCGCACTTTCCCTCTAATCTTCCCTGCTGGTTAATTGTTCTCATGTTTTTTTCGTCCCGTGCCGTTTTAAAAACATTTCAGGCTAAGTAAAAAGTTTGAAACACCTGTGCTTTAATTGCACGCTGCCAGAATGAGTGACTCGCGGGAGCGAGTAGAGGACCGCGGGAAGCGCGCACTGGCGGTCGCATCGGGGGCTCAGTCTGCATTTCCATCCACCTCTGCCATTAATGAAGACATGTTATTTCAACAAACAGACCCCTGACCAACTCACAAACACACAAAACAATGATTAATGAGTCGACTCTACGTTTCCCCCTCGGTCAGAAACATCTGCTTCTTTGAAAGACCTTCTTTTGAAGATGGGAAAAAATCCTTCGCTTTTGGTCCCGATGCAGAGGATGGTTTTGTTTGGAGATGCCGGTCCAATTTATTCATGTTTTCAAGCTTTCGTTACTCGCGAGCACGCTCTCCAACATAAAAACAAACACTGAGGCGCTCTCTCTCCATTTCTAACAGCCTTTTGTGAACCAACGTTTAAAAACTCCGTCTGTTGTATTGTCTTTTTTACCATCATGTTAAATCGGGATTAATCAACAGACATTAAAAACAGACATGCCCGAAAGTATTTTCGAGGGGCGCGTCAGAGCTGATACAATAACAATAAAATAAAAGATGTATTTGTATCAAGCTTGACGCGCCCCCCTCGAAATCCTTTTCGCGCTGTCGTTTATTGCCGTTGATTAACCCGAATAGTACATGATGGGTAAAAAGACAATTACAAGAGAGGAGTTTTTAAACGTTGGCTTTCACAAAAGCGTTAGAAATGGGAGCAGGAGCGGCCTCAGTGTGTTTTATGTGGGGAGGTGCCAGTAACGAAAGTTGAAAATGATAATTGGGACCGCATCTCCAACAAAACTCTCTGCATCGGGCCAAATCGAAGGATTGTTTTCATCTGCAAAGAAAGTCTTCAGAAGCAGTGTTTGACGAGGGAAACGTAAGTCCACTCATTTTAATCATTGTTTTGTGTGTTTGTGAGTTTGCAGGGTCTGGTTTGTGAAATTGGTTCAATTAATGCCAGAGTGGATGAAAATGCCAGACTGAGCCCGGTGCGGTACCGCCCAGCTGCGCGCTCCGCGCGTGCCTCTACTCCGCTCCCGCGAGTCCCACCTACATTCCTGCAGCGGCTAAAAGCGGGTGTTTCAAAACTTTACTAGCCTGAAATGTTTTTTAAAACGGCCGGGGAGAAAAACAGAGAAACAATAACCACAGGAAGATTAGAGGGAAAGTGACAGGCGTATGAGAATGGAAAGCGAGAGAAAACCTATCAGCCCACGGACCGTGACTGCTGCAGGTGATGCAACATAGGAAATAACCCCCAATATGTATCATATCTTATCAAGGCCTGTCTTTAAATTTGAGCAGCATACCTTTTTATTGATTTCCGTTCAGAATATGTTATTTCTTTTTCCCTCAACCCTGTCCTCACACTCAACATAGTGGCCTGCCTTTGCCGTTTAGATTTGCCACTGCTTCTGCTCAAACCTGTTATGCTTGCAACAATATTGCTGCGCTTACAGGTTTCCATGTGGTTTCCAGCTTAAAACCCTCTCCTCGCACTCAGGCTGTTTCTTGTGCACTCGTGAAATGTCTGGCTCTCAGATTCTTCTGTGCACGCTTTGATCTTTTTTGTGCACACCCTGTCAAAATCCCTTGTGGGATTCCCCACAGATTGAAGTATGTAGTCCCGCTTTGGTAAAGCGTCCTAACAGTAACATTGTAATGTAATGCAATAATTTATCGGTTGCCAGGTCCACATTGGGTATGACAGCGTACGCTTGGGCTGTGTTAAAAATTACCCAATAACCCAGCAATTGTTAATGATTAATTAACCCCCCCCCATTCTCTCCGCCATCTCTCTGTGTATTTTTCAGGCATTCAAAGGGAACAGAGGGCACTGGGTGGTGTGTGGGAGGGCATCCTATCAAGTCAGCCTCCACAAAAAGAAGAAGTTAATCAGTTGCCAGTGGTTGGAGTTTCCCTTTGTTCTCTCAGAGTGGTTTTAACAAACAGTTCTGTTCATTTAAAAGTGTATAGATAATGTGTGTACATAGTTTTTGAGCTATGACATAACTTAATGTTGCACTTCTGATAAATTTAAATGTGGTTTCACCTGTGATGTACTGTATACTGCACTTCCTATAGTTAGTGTTTTGTCCCCTTTCTGTTTACAACATGTTTGTTCTTTGTTCATTTAAAATAGTTTAAAATGGTGTGTACATAGTTTTTGAGCTAGTGACAAACTTAATATTGCACTTTTAATAATTGTATAATTTAAATTTGATTTGTACTGTACTTGACGGCACTTCCCATGTTTCGTCTTTCTGCTTTGATCCTTATTTTTTCTGGGCAAGCTCAAAGGGAAGGTTGTTATGGTGAGAAACCTAATTGCTGCGATGCACTTTTATAATTAAATAAAGGCACACCTCTCAAGGTCGCCCATGACGTGGAGACACTCCTGGTAGAGGGGCACTTTACTCTGGGTGGCAAGGGACGGTCATTCGCCCTATATGCCTGGGCAATGACGTCCACGATCCAGTGGGACAAGCGCTGTTTTGAGAGCGCACGGCCCCTTCTAGGACCACCGTAACACAGAAAGAGCTGTTCAGACTGAAGTATGCCTGCGGTAGTTTGGACATAAGCTCTAAGGGCCCGCGCCGGGCATAAGAGTCTTGACCTGTCTTCCCCCTCTCCTGAAGGGGGGTCAAACTGTGCCAGCTGGATAGGCCGATTAAAATGAGAGCGTGCCAGCACCTTAGGGAGGAACGCTGTATTCGGCCATAAGGTGACACCTGAGCCATCTGAGTTCCACCTCAGACACGAGCTGTTCACGGACAAGGCCTGAAGCTCGCTTACACGCTTTGCTGAGGTGATGGCAAGAAGGAAAGCAGTCTTAGCTGAGAGCAACCTCAGTTCTGCCTGTGACAAGGGTTCAAAGGGAAGCGAGCATAGGGCATCCAGCACCAAGGGAAGGTCCCATGTAGGAGCCCTTGGGACGTTCGGGGGGCGAAGCCTCAGAGCTCCCCACTGTGTTGTTGTCAACCCTTGCGTGTTGAGCCGATATAGCAGCCACATACACCCTGACGGTAGCGGGACACCGGCCGTCGTCCAGGAGGGACTGCAGGAACTCAAGGATAGTAGGCACCGAGCAATGTACTGGTTCCTCATTTCGCCCATGGTACCAGTCAGAAAACAGTTTCCACCTGTTTTCGTACTGCCTACGAGTAGATGGTGCCCTTGCATTGAGAATAGTCCTCCTGACAGGCTCAATACAGTCGCTCAGCAGCGGGTCGGGCCCTCCAGTGGCCAGACCCACAGCTGGAGGCGGCAGGGGTCGGGGTGCCACATCCGACCCTCCAGCTGAGACAAGAGGTCCTTCCTGTTGGGGAGAGGCCAAGGCGTCCCGCAACAGAGTCTGTGCAGCACGGAGAACCAAGTCCTGGCTGGCCAGAAGGGGGCCACCAGAAGAAGCACTCTGAGGAGTGTTGGTAGGATCAGAGGAAGGGGTAGATAGGCATAGAGGAGACATTTTGGCCATGAATGAGCCAGGGCGTCCAGAACCAAAGGGCTAGTCTTCTCCGTCAAGGAGAACCATAGGGGGGGCAGTGGGTTGACATCTTCGAGGCAAAGAGATCTACCTCTGCCCTGCCGAAGAGAACCCAGATGCTGGTCACCGCCTCTGGATGAAGCCGCCACTCCCCCGGTGGAGGCTTGTGACGGGAGAGGAAGTGGGCGACTTGGTTCTGCTCTCCGGGCAGATACATTGACCGTAGGCTGGCCAGGCAAGGAGCTGCCCAGGTCAGGAGAGTCTGGGACACCTCTAGCAAGCGTGCAGATTTGGTGCCCCCCTGCAGGGACGCGGGAATGGGGGGTGCTGAGGGGGCTAAATCACATCTGTTGGCGGAGAGTCGTAACTGCAACACCAAAAAGTTCGCTAAACAAATCAATAAAAAAGTTTTATTTTGAGTTAGCATTTTAGTGTAAGCAGTTTATAAAACATGGTTGTTTTTTAAATGGTTGATGTATAGAAAATATCATTAATAAGTAGCAGACTACTATTACTGCTGCTCAATTCAACCTCCTCAACCGTGATTTTTCGCGCCCAATGTTATTTGTTATGATATATTCTACTACACAGAAAATATCATAACAAATAATGTTGGGCGCAAAAAATCACGGTTGAGGAGGTTGAATTGACAAGTAATAGTCTGCTACTAGTATTGCTACTACTATGTCTCAAAAACTAATATTAGATTTCTTTAATGGCCCCAAAGCCAAACAAACCCTATCGACTCGGAGTCCCTGCAGGTGGAGACAGACAACTGTCACTCCAGCAACCCGGAGAAGAGAACACCCACGGCCGCAGCTCTTGTTAACGACGTTGCCCCCCGTCCAGCAGCTAACAACAACTCAGTTAACCTCGGTGAAGAGCCTTGCCAGCCCAAGGACTTACATTCCCTGCCAGGCGGTTTGGAAAGAAAACATTCACCCGATCCTTCAATTCAGGCTGGTTTAAACAGTGGACATGACTTCACTTTATAAAAGAAAATGATAATGCGGTGTGCTTCTTCTGTTGCTCTGCAATAGAAAAGACGCTCGTCAGTGTAGACAAGAACAGGGATAGGAGTTTTGTTAAAGGAGGATTTAACAACATTTAGGGAGCATGAGAAGTCCCATCAACACACAGAGGCCGTCAACAAACTGGCAGCATTAAAACGAAGACCAATTAATGCGCTGCTCTCACAAGCTGTTGCTAAGGAACAAATGACTGCACAGACTGTGACTTATTT
>NW_011350552.1:253530-267639 GCF_000735185.1 Notothenia coriiceps
AATGGATGGCAAATGAATTAAGCAAAATGCCTCTTGAGGGCATGAAGTGACAAAAACTTTCAAAATGTCTGCATTAAGGCCCATTGTAAATTCAGCCTGATCTTTCCTCAGAGCAGCAGCTGCACACTTTTAGTAAATCTGCCAAAAGATGCCACCTTATTGACCCGAAAGTACACAAAAAGCACACTCAGACGCTCCACAGGGTCCTGACATGCTCCATGCGATGACATTTTACCAATAGCTGCTACGGTTTTCAAACTATAGTTAGAAATGTACGAGGTTTATTTGTCATTCAGAACAATGGAAAGGCTCTCCTTTCACAGCACATCTCCATGGAAACCTTTGATCTCTGGGCTCACACACAGGTGTTTGATAACGTCGTCAGCTCAAACGCAAACATACAGAGTGGAGTTTAACAGACTGTCTCAGCCTATTTTTTTCTGGAGACTTCATACTGACTTCAACATGTTCCACATATTTTATACATTATTGGTGAAGTATGGTTTTAGTTCAAACGTTGGCAATTAAAATATTCTGACGCTTTTCAAAGCGTTTTTTACTTTATTTTCTCTTCTTAATACACATTCATTCACTACTACTTACATTTATTACTAACAAAGCACTTATATGCTAATAAAGGACTGGCTTATCTCAAATCTAAAGCCAGTTGAGTAGCACTTGAAATGTGTTAGCTCTATGAAACCTGATGTACTTATATGATTCTGTTTTCTTCAAGTTTGTATTTTGTTGGTCGAACGCACTTATTGTAAGTCGCTTTGGATAAAAGCGTAATGTAGTCGGCCAGAACCAGCCATTTCCTCGTGCAGGAAGGAGACAATCTCCTCCAAGTCCGCTTCTCAAGTCACTTATGAAACTACGACTTTAATCTTGTTATTATTACTTTATTCTCGTAACATTACGACTTTATTCTCGTAATATTCCGACTTTATTCTCGTAATGTTGCGACTTTATTCTCGTAACTATGACTTTATTCTCGTATTATTACGACTTTATTATTTTTCTAAGTGTGGCCCTAATACTCCGTCGTACAAAGTAACTGAAGTTTTCAAATAAAAGTATTTGCCTCAGACATTTAGTGGGGAATAAGTATGAAGTAGCACAAATGGCAACACTATAGTAAAGTAGAGGTACCTACTGTAAGTAGCTACTATACTTGTGCTTAGTTACCTTTCATCTTCGGGTGCTGAACAGGGTGCAGTTTTACAAATATTATTTTAATTTTTTTTTATTGTTTTCAATAATGTAAATGAGAAGCTCTCAACAGAACACTTTTTAAGATCTTGGACTTTTTTGTTTGTATGTTTTAAAAACTTAGGTAAGACAGAACAGTGCTGCTGCAGAAATATGTAACTTTAAATCTTACTTGTGATTTTGCCTGTCCACTCTATTCATTAAATTGTCCATCTACTCTACCTTCTATCAGTCTGCCCTTGAGATTAACTCACCTTCTGTCTTTGTATAATTTCCTAACAGAACTGTGACTTCTGTATTGTTCACTTCAGAAATTGTAAATCTTAAAAAACCTTTTGAAGGGTATAATCTTCTTATGTTCTTCATCACAAAAACTCTGTGAGGCTATACCCGGCGCTGAGTCATCCTGTCAGCCGACACTCTCCGACATTCATGCACACATACATTTCATGACGCATCATTAAGCTCCTTTCCGCAAGTCATGCTGCTTCTTAAGCTTTTACTGTTTACTTCCTGTTTGGACCTTTTTATTAACATCCTTCTCTTTTCTCTGCTCCAGGTGGAACCAAACACCAAACTTTTTCCCGCTGTGTTTGTGCGACCCACCAGCCCTAACCTCTTCCAGTTTGAGCTGTCTAAAATAAAGGTGGAGTCCCCTCAATTTTCATTTTCAACAACTTTAAGATATCTGCAATACCACATCAATGCACAATGAAGGAATCCTAAATCCTACAAATGCAGTATAGGTTCAGGAAATGCAATTTTTACCGGCCACAGTATGCTCCTGTTCCTTAAACCCTATGCTATCTCACTCTATGCAGCCCACACACATGATTATGCAGCTACACACCCTCTAGCTAGGTCCACTAGGCTAGTATATTAGCATGCACCAAATATACTAAGAGCATCTCCAACCGGATGTGTTCTTTTGTCAGTTGATTGGAGGAGAACAAATATTATGTGACTCCGCTTGTTTGACAAACAGGAATATCGCTTTAATCCCTCTGTGTTTGTTTGCCCCTCCTCAGAATGCCATGCCTTTGTCATCCGCCATCTTTAAGAGTGAACACAAGAACCCGGTGCCCCAATGTCCGCCCCGTTTAGATGTGCAGACCATCAGCTCTGTGCTGTGGAGCCGCATGCCCAACACCTTCCTCAAGGTGGAAACAGCCCGGGTCAATGAGAGGCACGGCTGGGTGGTCCAGTGTGTGGAGCCCCTGCAGATGTTGGCCGTTCATATTCCTGAAGAAAACAGGTACATGGATTTTGGGCTTTTGAGCAATCTACTCAGTGGGTTTTAGTTTGACTTCCACGGACATTGATCCTCATTCACTAACTGCGCTGAAAAATGTGTTCTTAAAACCCACACAATTCTGACATGCACCAATGTTTTGTTATTGAGATTTGAGAAAAATCTGAAGTGCTGAAAGTTAAGCAAAATAATAGTTTTTATTTTCTTTTTTAATTCTACAGTCATATAATATTATATGATTTTAATTACCGTAATATTTTTTATCATAAAATGTTTAAGCTTTATGGACATAAAATATAAACTGTGCACTTTCACTTGATTTCACATAAAAAAAAGTGATTTGGTAACCATTCCATGGCAACATCGCATTTGCTTTCTCATAAAACAAGTAATATAAAAACAGTACAACTTGAGATCAACATCCCAACAGGGAACCTTTGAGAAGCCTTTATTATTATTATCCTGTGCTGTGAAAAACACCTACAGTACAGTTTCTAGCCTCTAAACATACTTATTTTCTGTTTAAAAGGTGTGTCGACATCATGGAGCTGTCTGAGCAGGAGGACATGAGGAAGTTCCACTACCACACCCTGAAGCTCTACTGTGCCCTCTGCGCTCTGGGCAACACCCGTGTGGCCCACGCCCTCTGCAGCCACCTGGACCAATCACAGCTCTTATACACTATCGACAACCAGTACCTATCCGGCATGTTACGTGAAGGCTTCTACAACGTCCTGATCAGCATCCACCTGGAGACAGCGAAGGAGGCACGACTCATGATGAAGGATGAGTTCATCATCCCGGTCACGGCTGAGACGCGCTCCATCCGCCTCTTCTCCAATGCTTCCAAAAAGCACCTCCCGCCAGGGGTGGGGCTCAGCACCTCGCTTAAACCCCGCCTAAACTTTGCTCCGCCGTGTTTCATCAGCACCAAACGAGAACAACATCTCTACAGCCCCCAAATCCCCCTGGACGCTTTGAAGGAGAAATCCATTTCAATGTTGACGGAGGCCGTTCAGGGTGGCGGCCACCACATCAGAGACCCTGCCGGAGGAGGGGTGGAGTACCAGTTTGTGCCAATCCTGAAACTCATCAGCACCTTGCTGACGATGGGCGTGCTAGGTAGCGAGGACGTCCATAAGATCTTGCTGCTCATCGACCCCAATGTTTTCAGAGAGACACGCGAGGAGGGGGGCACGGGGGCCACAGACAAAGAAGGACTGAAAGGGGCGGAAGACAAGGCAGTGGAAGCTGGAGAAGAGGAGGCCGCCAAAGAGGCCAAACAGCCAATGAAAGGACTGCTGGAGAAGAGGCTGCCTGAGCCCGTCAAGCGACAGGTGATAAAAGCACAAATAAAATCATCTGAAATGTGTTAAACCTTCATGTAAACAGCTGGAGGTAAATCAGCAAAAGATGTCAAATCAATGAACATCTACAAGTGCAAATTCACTCAAATTCAAGACTAAAACAGATGCGCTTTCAATAACATGCTCCATAACCGCGCCACTGTAATAGACCTATTCACAACTCAGTCATATATGAAATGACTTGTTTGAAACAAATGATCTCTTAAATGTCTCTTTAAAGGTCCCATGTCATGCTTTTCCGGTTATTACCCGTCCCCTTGTGTGTTATGTAGCTTTTTCTGCATGTAAACGGTCTGCAGAGTCACAAACCCTCAAAGTACACCCTGTAGCGAGTAAAACTCTTAACACAGAAAAGACCTGTCTATGCTGTCCCGGAACGCCTCATTGGAGATTTCTTTTTCCATTTTTTTCTTCCTGAGCATGGTGACGTAACCATGCCCAGGTTCAAATGGACCAATCCGTGGAGCTCCTCACACACACACACACACACTCACTCAGCCTTATCTTGACTCAGCTGCGGCTCCGCAGATTTCTCAGCCTGAACTCAGCCTGAGACAGCGATACACTGCGCAACTCAGCCTGACACTGTGAGTTTGTGTCAGGCTGAGTTCAGGTGAGTTTTGCGGTGTCTCACTTTCTCGCAGACCCCACGCAGCAACCAGGAAACGACCCCAGTAATCCAGCTCACACTGTCTGCAGCAGCAAGCCCCGCAACGTCCCGCCAACACGGCACCCAGACCCCACGCAGCATTCTCATCTGTTTGTCATTACTGGGGTCATTTTCTGGTTGCTAACGCCATTGTAACACATAATCACTGACGTTCCGCTGTAACGGTGGTGGACTCATCAGAACAGAGTGGCCGAGCTGACCAATCAGAGCACAGTGGGCTCATAGGGAGGGGGGGGCGGCAGGAGCTCCAACAAGGCGTGTAGGACAGAGAGTGAATACACATACTATACAGAAATGCTGTATGAGAAACCAATGTGACTTTGGAACATTGAACAATGTAAATATATTCTAGTAGACCTCAACAATGGAATTATGATCAGTAGAAATGGCCATGTCATGGGACCTTTAATAAGTGGGAGGGTGTAACGCCAAATGGCTGTTTGTGTGTATTCCTAACAGACTTGTTTCTAACAGCTGTATCTAGGAGCGCAATTGTGATGAAACGTTATTTGTTGTCCGTCTCCTCCCCTTGTCTGCTCCCCAGATGTGTGAGCTGCTTCACTATTTCTGCGACTGCGAGCTGAAGCATCGCATCGAAGCCATCGTGTCTTTCTCCGACAGCTTTGTCTCCAAACTTCAGTACAACCAGAAGTTTCGCTACAACGAGCTGATGCTGGCCCTCAACATGTCCGCTGCTGTCACCGCCAAGAAGACCAAAGAGTTTAGATCGCCGCCTCAAGAGCAGGTGAGAGGACGCCATAATCACCACAGGCCTGCTGGGGAGGATGTGAACATAGTTAGAAACACTGATTTAGAAAAGATGTACACACTTACTCAGTTTCAAGTCACCATCTTATTGTCTGTGATATACCAAAAGTGGTTCATCAATTCCCAGTGTCTCAGCAAGTGAATACCTACCTCTGTTTTCACCACCTCAGGATATTAAAATGGCAAGCTTATTAATTTTAAGGAAATTAAAGACATACTCAATCTGTATTGTGTGTCCCGGTGTATCATTTATTGCATTTTATTATATTTACTTTTATTTTTACATTTTTTAAATGTTAGTGTGTTTTTGTTGTTCTTTATTAGGGTATGAGTACTGATGACATAACCATTCATCTATGCTAACAAATGACAAAGGGAAACCACATTCAAACTACTTACTGTACCTCACACTGTCGTAAAAATATTTGTACTCTCTTATGTAAAGCAAGATTACTTTCAAGATTTTCAACTGAAATATGTTTTATCTACTTGTTTACCATTAAGTAAGACTGCTATAGACGGGCACTCCACACGAGTGGGGATGTATTGTAAGACCTCTTTTCACATACTGTACTGTTGTTACATCTTAATGCTGTGTATTTCACTTAATTTCTGTAATTCTGATGACTCTCACGTGTCTGCCATGTGACCTTTTTGATGCATACAGTATGTGACCTTTGGGGGAAAATCAGCCACAGAAGGTTAACGTGAGATTTAGAGCTGATGAATCTTACAGCAAAGCTCACATGAATCTATCATAACTGACCGCAAAGAAAGCCTGCAGGCTCACTGCTTCAAATGATGCATGAAACTGGATAATTCAGGCGGAGCTGTTACATCATTTCTGTAATTTTCCACATACATGGCTAATTTATGTCCACCCTTAAGATTTCCTTTAGATTTAGTTTTGTAAAAATTGCCTCACTTTGGCCCCAAGAGTGAATGTGAGCTGCTCCTCGCTCCAAAATGTTGCAAGCACTCTCTTTTGTGTGCGCTGAACAAAAAGCCTCGAGGCAAAATCATCCTTCTTCTTTGTGGTGTCATTGCTGCAGTGAGTGTGAGCACACACACATTCAGCATCCCTTTGGGGTCACAGCTGGAGATGGACTTGAGCGCTTCACAGCTACTTTAATGACTGTCATAGTGACCTTTGGTCTGTCAGTGCTGAGGGAGAATTAGCCTCTTGAGCTGTTTTTTTATTCCTGCTGTGAATGAGATAACATAATGTTCAGATATATTTTAAAACCTAACCACCAGGCATTGTTTATGTATCTGAATGTCTGCTTTTTATGTCCATTCCTTAGATCAACATGCTGCTGACCTTCAGTATGGGCGAGGACTGTCCGTGTCCATCAGGCATCCAAGAGCAGTTGTATGATTTTCACAACCAGCTGCAGCTACACTGTGGTGAGATGCAGATCTTGATTATGTTCAATATGTTGCATGCATTAACCTGAAGCCGTTATCTTGTATCGCTTCAGTTTAATTTATTGCAGTTATTTTCCAAAGGCAGCGTGAACTAGCAGCGTGGATTGAAAGCTAAAATAGACAAAAATAGATTTGGAATTATTGAAAATGTAGTGATTTCTCTATTGATTGCTTGAGCTGCCATTCTGCTTTCTTTTTCCTCTGCATCTGTCTCCTGGCACAAGAGCTATAGTTCAATGCCTCTCACACGGCTCTGACATCTTGATGTTTTGATAAATAATTGAATTGCCTAACCTCAACAGTACAACCAATCTAATGTCTAGTGTCGATCATGCCATATAGTCCCATCCTGCCATGGCAACTAAAACACATTCAAAGAAAACTTGAAATTGATAAGAAAAAGGACATACCATACAATCACTACCATGCATCATACACATGACATATCTGTTAACCCCACAGGAAGAGCAGGGGTATTTGTTCCGCTTTACGCTCCATGTACTGTGTATAGCATTGTTGTCTGTGTTGTGCAGGAATCCCTATGGAGGAAGACGAATACGAGCAAGATACATCGATCACAGGTCGCCTCCTGATGCTGGTGAACAAGATCAAAGGCCAGTCTCACAAGGCAGAGGAGCCCACTGAGAAACAGCAAGCTGCACCATGTGAGGACATTTCTATTACTTTAAAAAAGTGCAATCATGTTCATGCTGCATCAGTGTACCCAGGTCTGAAGGAGGAGGATGAAGATGAATGTTTTTTATGTATGCAATGGCTCACAGTTTATTGCTGATTTCATTTCATATTAGAGAAAGTTTTCTTCCAATTGTAGCATTGTAACCATAGCAACATACTGAAACAGGGCTCAGTAAGCAGTTAAAGGCATACATTGGATTGTTTTTAGTGGGGCTGTATGAGGTACTAAAAATGCCGGTTTTTGTCAATGTAGTCTGGTAGCTTTAAAGAGAGCATAGATAGCGGCTTGTCCTCTGTCAGAAAGCGTATTCTTATCTAAACATAGCAAAAGTCTTATACCTATATTGATTTCTTTTGAGGTGGGCCTTTCTTTTAGGTTTCTAAAATACAGTTTCTCAAAGCAGTACAATGCTTAGTTTCCATGCCGTTACTCCTGTCTGCTTCTCTAAACTGGGACAGTGCCGACCACTGTATACATTCTAGGTTATACAATGATTATATATAAGTTCCTTATAAAACCCTGCTTCAAACAATACAAAACAAATTGAATTATTATGGTTATTTCCTAGTCCAAATAGCTAAAACTGGTCAAGAAAAAAGTGTTGCTTGTAGACTACTTGTGCAACATCTGTTACTTTTCTTTTACTTTCCTGTGAAAGCACCAGCTCTTACTCCCATAATCCATTTACACGACTCCACTACACTGTGCTTGTTTATGGTCACAAGCTCTCTGTCAATGTTCCTCACTTGAAGTGAGGCAAGAATTAAAAGCAGGACCTCTGAATTGCAGCTCGAGCACCCTCACTCTTTCTTCTATTTGTCTGCTGGTGTTATGTGGACTGAGTCACCGGGTGGCAGTCATTTCCATTTCAATTTCTTTTCAATTTCATTATGGTAATATGGAGCTGGGTGGAAGAGAGGCTTCAGAGTGAAGAGCATCTTCCGTCAGCCGCTCCCGGAGATGAAAGAGGAGCGATGAGAGGAAAAAACGATTAAAAACCAAATCCTTCAGCTGATTAAACCGATAGACACATACGAACAAATACACAATTGTGAGCACACACACAGGAACAAAAAACTTTTCAATCACTGCACTCAATATCCGGGCTGCCACAATAGTTTGAATGCAGAACCAGTTGTATCCAATTTTCTAGCTCAAGTACCACTGTGTGATAGGGACCACCAATCAAGTAGCTGATTGCAAATGATTACCTAACAGGTAGAAAAAGCATTTTATTTTGTATTGTTGGCCTTCAATGAGGAAGACAATGTGTTATTTGAGCATCACTGTTTGAGTTTATTTTATTACCATCTGTCTCTATTTATGCCAGTAATTCCTCTCTAAAATATGACCTTTCTTGAAAATGACCCTGTTCTGGCAATAAACTAGATATGTCTGCATTTAATTGCCCATATAGGGAGTTACACAACGGGTATTTTGTTATTTTTAAGAATCTGGACAACCCCATACAAAGTCTATTCTTGGAAATGATCCCAACAACAAGAAGTTTTAATTGAGATGAAACAGCTACCTGATGCAGAAAGGCAATCTCCCAACAGAGATTTGGTTTGACCCTGATGTAGCGCACATAAGACCACCACACTGATCTCCCAGGAGCAAGCTGGATGAAAATAGAGGAGTGTGTATTTTTCTTTTAAAGAGTGCTTTGGGTGGTGGTGGTCTCTGCAGGCTGTTCTGTGCCGGCTGATTGATAAGAAGGCTGGTGTGTGGTGACGGCTGCAACAGCTGGAGGCGTCAGAAAACAAAGAGAGGGAGTGGAATAATTTAGAGCAGACCGATTGTCTTACTGCTTAAAGTGTTGTTTTTCTTTGTTTGATGTTGTTAATTTATATCATGTATAGTAAGTGTTAAAGCTTGATTTAAAGGCCTTACCTTTTTTCCCTTTTCCGTTCAGTTGCATTGTAGATTAACAGGTACTGTTTGGCTTTTTGATTCATATTCGACATGCTTCCAAAAAGACTCTCTGCAAACGGGAGCAAATCTATGTGGCCAGGTTGCTACCCAGCTTAATATCCTCTTAATATAACATTAAAGGTGGGGTAGGTAAGTTTGAGAAACCGGCTCGAGATACACATTTTGTTACATTCCATGGAATGCTCTTAACATCCAGATAGCAATTATGAATATCTTAAAAATCCATAAAAAAATTTCATCTGTGGAAGCCGTATTACTGTAAAAAGCACGACCAATCATTTTAGCCGGCCCGGCTAAAGTAACTGGATGGCCTACCTGCCTGTCAGCCTTCCATCTGTGCACAAACTTATCTCGTGCCCTCATTGGTCATGTGTGTGTTGGAGGAGGGGCTCTGTAAGGAAGTGGCAGATTTTTTCCGTTGTGTATTTTCAAATTCTAGCGCATTCAAGCTGGTTTCTCCAAAATTACCTACCTCACCTTTAATGAGACCTATCAAGGGTTTTTTTTTCTCACAGCAATGTATATTTTTTCCTGGTTCAATATGTTGAAGTCTCCCACTGCATTTTACAGTATAGTGATGATTTAGCCTACTCCTTTAAACCAATGCCCTCTTGCAGCGAGGATTGCATTCAAACGGCATTTGCAGTTTCTGTCTCCTTTCACTCATTTGCAATTTATTGAGCAAAGATAGCCCTTGCCAGTGTTGTACAATGTTAGTATCAACAATATTCATTGCTTGGGACATTTGGTTAAACTGCTCTGTGAGGCTGTTCTGAGCTAAATGCTAACATTAGCATGCTCAGGTTGACAATGCCAACATGATTAGCAATGTTAACCATTTTCACCATCTTAGTTTAACATGTGCCACATTTTAAGCTAGCAAGCACCAAAGACAGTACAGCTGAGGATGATGGGGATAGTTTTATTAAATGAATGGTTTGTTTGGTATACATGTGGTTTATACATTTTCTTGAAACTGGATGCGTTTTTCTTTGTTGGTAGGAATGTAAGTAGCCCATGATGGGCTCATATTGAAAATTAAATCTCATGTAAGAAAATGGTTAGCCAGGAGGCAGTAGAATGGCCAGATTAGGAATGACATGATATATTCTGTGCTGATACTACAGCTATAACTCCTCCTCTTGCACAGTGAGACCCTGGAGATACAAAAGGCGCCGTCGTATTGGCCATTATTTCATAGAGATGAAGTAAGAGGGGTGCAGAAGTAATTTTCCTCCTCTGATGAATGGTTTATCCACCAGAAGCATTTAATGCTCAGACATGATGGCTTGCCTTGAAGAAATGTGTGTTGTGGGAGCATAGGGATCTGTGTGAACTCTTATGCCATAAAATAAATGCTGGCTTCCATCAATGTAACACAAGTCTGATTTGTTAGTTGAGGTGTAGTGAGGGCAAAGTGCTCGGGGGGAATAAAACAGGCCGAGACGGAACGAGCGAGCATGTTTGATGGTGTGACAGAACCGGAGGTGGGTGTGGTGAAGTGGCTGGGGGGAAGAAATGTGGCTTCTCATTTTGGACCAAGCTGGCACCTGCTGTGACACCCATCGCCGACGGGATTGGTTTTGCACACACACACACACACACACACACACACACACACACACACACACACACACACACACACACACACACACACACACACACACACACACACACACACACACACACACACACACACACACACACACACACACAGTGATTGACAGTCTTGTGTCAAATAGTCCGACAGATCCAATCAGCTTCACAGACACAGGGGTCTTAAAAACACAATTACCTAATTGCAATACTTTTAAGGAAATCAATTGCACATAAATGGCTCCATCTTTATGGTTCTTTGTGCTAAACTGATGATTTTTGTCCTTTAAGAAAAGACTCACAAATATATGTGCGCACCCTCACCCACACACCCTATTGATCCAGATTTAATGAAGCCTTAAGGGTAACCTACATACGAGCTGTCCAAACAGACGTCTCAGTTTGACCACAGAGGCAGAATATCATACTACACAGAACTATTAATACCACTTCCCTCCCTATTTGTTGCATAACAGGGCCGCCTTCCTCTCCGCTTCGCTGGAAATGGGCCTTTTCATGAATGAGCTCGCAAACACAGCTGATTACCTCTCCCTCAGAAGCGGGGGGGCTCGTAGAGGTAGCTGATACACGCGTGCAGTCCTATTAGCTCGACTCAAGCCACTTGAAAGGCTTTGAAGGAGCTGTCTGTCTATTTTTTTTCTGTGCTCAAGGTCTTATTTGCATCACAGAGCCAATTTGGGAAGTCAGCCTTTGAGTTGAGTTTTAGCACTCAAAAATGGCTTGTGTAGAAAAGGTAGCACCCAGTCAAGTGGAGGCCCTTTCAACATTTGTGTAAAAGAGCTTTGTGTTGAGTGTGTGTGTGTGTTTGTTTAAACGGCGGTGTGTTTTAGGCAGAGGTGCCGTGGTGTCACCTCGGTTAATGAAAGGAAGGTTATAGGATATTTTCCTCTTAAATCCAATGATACGCAGTAAAAATTACAAGACAATACAGCATGCTATGCTACGTTACTATGCTATTTTAAAGGCTATCTAATTTTACTGTTTAAAAAGAGCCTGTATTGTGTTAATCTATATTCCCCTTTTTAAATCGCAAAATGTAAGATGTTTTAATCCCTATATCCGTTCAAACAATTGATCAGATGACTGTGTGTAATGAGAGAGCGCTAATCTGTTTTGATGAACCCACAGAGAATTATTATCAAGCTCCGCAGTTAACTCAGCTCTTCAACACAATTTAGAATCTTTCAGCTTATTATGTTAGTGTTAGGGATTTACCTTATATCAGTCACAATGACATTCCCTGCCATTTATCGGAAATGTAAATTATGTATTTTTGTGATACTGAAAAACCAGCTTCTAATCACTACAACTATTAGCTAAACCAAGTTGCTTTTATTGACATTCCAAGCGCAGCATCTCTGTGCTGAATGTTTTAAAGATCCCATGTCATGGCCATTTCTACTGATCATAATTCCATTTGTTGAGGTATACTAAAATAGATTTATACTGTGCAATTTTCCAAACTCACATTGGTTTCTCATACAGCATATCTGTAAAGTATGTGTATTCACCGGTATTCACTCTCTGTCCTAAACGGCTTGTTGGAGCTCCTGCCCCTTCCTCACTGTGTGCTCTGATTGGTCGCGACGTGAGAGACTTGTTGCTGCTTGTTGGTGCGAGGAGCAGACAGGCTTCCGTGTCGGCGATACAGTGAGAACAAGCGAAACTCATCCTGAGCACACACAAACACTCATACCCGAAGTAAAAGCAATAAGTGTGGCTTGATATTGAGAAAGAAAAAGGTTTATAACGCTGTGAGAATGTGTCTGCGGAGAGCATTTCTCCGCGATCCCAACGTAGTAGCCGGAAAAACGTTTACCTATTTAAACAGTCGTGTAGATACCTTGTTTGTTTTAAACATCATAAACACACAAACAACAATGAATACTTACAGGTAGCATACCTGCCAACCCTACCGATTTGGGCGGTAGTCTACCGCTTTTTACATGTTTCTACCGCCTACCGACTTAGCTGGCTTTCCCTACCGATTTTCAATCTTCCCAAACTATAACAAATAAAAATGACACTCCATAGACACTGGACTCGACTTTTGGCGGACGCCGTTTGCAGCGTGTCTGTGATCTCATCATACAAACAGTCCTCCGTGTTTCTGAAAGAGAAACAACGTGCAGACCGGGGGTAACGCTGCCTTTCCTCTGCACCCCCGGGGCTGATGGGTAATCACTCCCAAATGAGTTTAGGGAACAGAGACGAGGCATTTGAGTCCTGCAGGATTTCCCCGTTAATATCAGTGTCTCGAAAACACATGTTGGCGACTGAAAGACATCCAGAGTTTGGTCTTTTCCTGAAGCATCCTTCACCTACAGTGTCTCAACTGAAAGAGGACCACAAACACACTAAAGATACAGGTATAATACCATTTTGAGATTTGGGGATATTTATCTCCCATTCTTTCACTTTTTCTGACATTTTCAACACCAAACATGTCGTTAATGTCTCTGTTTAGTGAACTACAGCAATCTGAAAGCCTGTACATTATTTATAACACACTTTATCAGTAGAAAAATGCAGGAAATTACTTTTTTAATGCAGTATTTTCTGATTTATGGCGCAACACAAAGATATTTCGCTCTGTGCAAACATTTGACTCTATCCAATCCAATCCAATCCAACTTTATTTATATAGCACTTTAAAACCTTCAGACCAAAGTGCTGTACAGAGAGATAAGTTCACACAACATAATATAAATAGATTTAAAATTCAAGATACAAACACAAAACAAACCAGAATAAACGTAATAATTAAAAAATAAATAACAGCCATATAATAAAAACAATAGACCACTGAAAGCAAATAAAAGCAACAATCTACTTGTTTCCGAAGGCTAAGGACAAGAGGTGGGTTTTAAGACGGGATTTAAAAGCAGACAGTGTTGGAGCCTGTCTAATTAGCAAGGGCAGGTCGTTCCACAGTTTAGGGGCCCCCTAAACTGTGGAACGACCTGCCCTTGCTAATTAGACAGGCTCCAACACTGTCTGCTTTTAAATCCCGTCTTAAAACCCACCTCTTGTCCTTAGCCTNAACACGCATTTTAAAAGGTTTTCACCTGCCGTCTGTCTGCAGACTTGTCAAAGCATTAATTCATGGTTTTTACTAACCGGTATCAGTATGTTGTTACTTCAGCACAATTTTGAAACGTGT
>NW_011350552.1:267704-269521 GCF_000735185.1 Notothenia coriiceps
CGGGGGTCTCTCGACACGTTTCCGGATGATCGCCTGGGCACGTCCGAGGAGGACAGTGCGGCGTGTGTAGGACAGTTCTGGCGCTCTCCGGGGCTTCCCGCGGGGACGCTCACGCCTGCCTGAGGACTCATGCACGCCGCGCGGCAGCCCGCCGCCGCGGCCGGGTTGCTCTCCTGCTTCCCGGGGACGCCTCAGCACCTGCTGAGGACTTCGTGCCCGCCGCCGCCTGCGGCCGGGTTGCTCTCCTGCTTTCCGGGGATACCTCAACGCCTGCTGAGGACTTCGTGCCCGCCGTCGTTGTGCGTCTGCCTGCGGCCGGGTTGCGCTTTTTCCTGTGGGTTCTCCGCGACACCTACTGCGGCCCCCTTACGACGGCCCGTTCCGGCCCGCCCCCGGTGGGGGTGCCCTCGCCCTCGTTAGGGCCCCTACCCGCTCCTGCGGCCCCCTTTCGTGGCCCGTTCCATGGCCCGGTCCTCACCTGCGACCACACCCTCGTCGGCCCCTATGGTGCTTCCTACACGGGCGCGAGGATTTATTTTGCCCTGTTTGAATTCTGGGGGGGCTTTTGTGGTGACCACCTATTTAACCACTGGGACACAATTCAAACTAGGAACTACAGTTGCGGTTATTGTTCCCACACGGACATGTTATGGGTGACTTATATATAGTGTGTGTGCCCTCTTGGTTCTTTCTCTTGTCGACCCGGGCTGCGACCCGACAACATGTCCTATTCTGCTCTCTATTAAAGTATCCTTTCACATCTCCATTGCACCGCCTCCGACTCCATGTCCTCGGCACTACAATGTACTCTATAAAATGAAGGTAAATAGAGTATATCAAAAGATCTTTGGCACTACAGGGTGCCATGAAATTGCATATTTTCCCTGAACAACACTCCAAAAACGTTAAATATTCACTTAAATATTGAAAAACAAAAAAAAGGCAGGGAAACTTTAACATTTTTACCATTAGACCCAGGGCCGGTTCTAGCCAATTTGCTGCCCTTGGCGAGATTTGACATACATTGTGATCAAAACGTTTGAGACCCACTCAGATAACTTAGACTAAAGTGAACTATCTAAACACTCAAGAGTCCTTTACCTCCCTGAGCCTCTCAGTCTGACAGGAGAGAGCTCTCCTCCACCTTGTTGTAGAAACATCTTCTTCTTATATCCGTTAGCGCAGCTAGCACCAGATGCTAATAACAACAGCGCCCGTACCAGTGCACCCTCTCTCTCTCCCTCGCTCGCTTCCACGCTCACTCGCACTTTGGCTGTGAGCTGCGGGCGCCTGATAAGCCAACATCCCCCACTTTCATCACTTACAGCGCCCATCGTACAGGGCAAATGAAACGTGTAACCGGGGTGAAAAGGGTGTTACATTTACTTAATTTAGTGGGAATGCTGATACAGCATTCAAACTATCTGTTATGCTACGCACAAAATTCTTTATTATTCCGCCGGGTTATTTTGCACCTCTTCTTCTCCCACATTCCAAATCGCAGAAACTCTGTTCAAACAACTCAAGAACCTTCAAGGTCTCGGTTCCGGGAAATTTGATGGCTTAACTTTTTTTTCTTTAATTCATAACGTCCATAAATTCCCCCAGAGATACCATCCCATAATTGCATCAAAAAATTTTTTTAACATGGAAGCAATGGGGAAAGAAAACGTCTGTTCAGCAAATCACATCGCCTTCCCAGTGCCAAAATTCCGTAACCAAACTGGGCTTACTCTTCGCTTCATACTGTTACTCAGAAAAACTCAAAATTCGAACTTTTTTAAAAAAATGTTTACAACATCTTTTCTGAGACATAA
>NW_011350552.1:269566-309590 GCF_000735185.1 Notothenia coriiceps
CCTCATCGAATGTCAAAAGTCCTCACTAAAATTTACAGTCGTTGATAGCGACAGTAAGAGGAACGGTCGAAGCTTGACTCGCACAAGCTCGAGCCGGCGAGAGTGTGTCACGACACTCGTCACAGATATCTGAGGATTTATGTTATTCCTGAAGGATTTACTAAAGAGACTGAAAGACCGACTTGAAACGGCGGTTATACCTGGCACAGAATAACAACCCCTAAAATTATAAGTACAACAGGACTCTTTTGATACCGTTTCCTAAAAAATTTGGAGCAACCTAAGAAAATCAGAACGAGTCATACACAGACCGGGCGTTCCTGCGCCTGAGTGTAACTATAACAAAAATAGTATACCAAAACGACAAGAATTGAACCTCTGATACACTGCACAAAGAGAGTCTAGTATACGGTACAGAAATAGAATCTACAATGGTAACGACATTAGATTGGACAAGTTTGGCACGTGCGACTGGCCGATAGAGCATAGTAATTGTGAAGTGACGACCAGCAAAAGCCGCACAAATTAGTACTTTTGCCACAATAGTAGCCTCGGATACAGTTTGTGATGCCTCCTCGATCGAATACAAAATGAGTATCAATTCGACGATACCTGGACACCTAGTAATTTTTTTCCGTAGGGTTTTTGATTTAGGCTCGAACCGATTTACTGCTAAGCCCTACGGCTTGCACTTACGGCATCTCTTGACTTCTCTACTATTCCTGTGATTTTCATAGGAAACAGAAAAGTTTACGACTCCGTCACAACCGTATAGATAGTCTTTTACATTTTCTCCTTTTCTTTGTAAAGAGACGTAGTAAGAAATTTTATAAAAAAAACAGTGTAGAGCATATGGATAAGAGTGCTGTTATCTAAGCGAAGAATTACGTGGAGTCTGATGGACACACCTCTGGAGGGACGTCAACACTTTAAAAGAAGTTAAAAAATAATATTTCAGGAAGGTGATCCTAGTTAGTAACGGAGTAGTTGCTGTGGAGACAGAGACGGGGACGAACGCAAAAACTGGCAAAACCCCGGATACTAGACAGGAGACACGTCCCCTAACAGGGAGTTTATGTTGGGAGACCAAGAGGTTAGCTGAAGGAGGAGCTAAAAAAATTTCCATATAGGTGATATGCCTGAAAACCAAGAACTGTAAAAAAATTGTCGCAGACGAGTTCCCCAATCAAGGCTTTTACCTTTGACGCAACATGTGGTAATAATTCTTGATCAGACCCTAGGTGCAAGAACGTTTGAAATCCGTAAAGTTTAACGGGTAAAATACATGGTTTTGGATCTCTCTAACATTCGTCAGTGAGAGCGAAAAGACCTTCCGTGTTCCATGAACTCAGAAGGTAGACCAAAAATTTTGAACTGTCGGGCCTTAGTCAGAAAATCTCAAAAATTACTATAGAAATCGTTGTCTAGTCCACTTACGTATATAGGAAATATTATAACTAGATTCCGGCGAAAACTTTCACCTGTACTCTAGTACTACGAGCAAACCTCGTCATCCACCGTAATCCGTTTCGGGAAGCTTACCAAATCCAGCATAGACTGACCATCCTTGAAAGACGCAGTCGAGACTCAGAGCAGACGAGGAGGAAAAACACCCCAAGGGTGTCCCCCCGAGGGTCACAATCCGGGGACAACAACGAGGGACATAAACCGAGGGAGAACCCAGCCGTAAGAAGTCCTCCTCGCCATAGCGAAAGCTAACGATACCGTTGCTAACGTTATATAGCACCGGTCGAATATTTCTTACTCGAGTATAAGTTAATTTGCGACAATATGACGCGAACTTCTGTAACGTAGGACCTACAAGTACGTGAAAAATGTTTAATGGCCCGAAGTCCGTGGAGAGTTAAAATAGCAGCAATCTGGAGGTAAAAGTTTGGTAAAGGCGCTGGACTCACCAGTAACGAGCCATGACTCTAATATGTCAACAACATGAAACAAGAATATGAACCTGGCTTTATCCAATGTTCACACAAGAGTTCTACATCCTGACACATCCTTCATCTACTGTCTCAACTGAAAGAGGACCAGAAACACATTAAAAATATAATAACATGTGGAGACTTAGGGATATTTATCCCCCATTCTTTACTTTTGCACATTTTACAGACCAAACATGTGGTTGATGTCACTGTTTACCAAACTACCACTTTTTCTGAAAAAATGCATAAAATGATGCAATATATGTTAAATACATGGTTTGTACAAGTAATTACTGGGTTTCCATTTCTTCTGATTACCTAATTTGGGCGTGCACATTTGCCACGCGCAAACCTACCTCTTTTGGATTTGGAAAGGTTGGCATGTATGAGGTAGTGGTGTTACGTATTGCGCCGAGGCTTCGGAGCGTGTAGCTTTTTATGAAGCTTGTATCGAGGCATGTGTCGTTTTGGGCCAGTGACGTCATCGATGACAAACGAAGCCTCGCTGCCTGTCGATACCACGTGACTGCTTCAGAAAGTGCTTTAGATCGGTTGAACCACAACGCTCATAATATCCATGGATATATAATAAGAACGATATTACCCCTCCTGTACCCGGGCCCGGTGACACGATGGAATTAAGAGAGCTCAGACCCTCACTCATATAGAGGTCGGAACATGTCATAAATAAATAAAAGCATAAATAGATGTAGGAATAAAAACATGAATAAATGAATAAATACAGAAATAAATAGTCTAAACTGTTTTCAGATAAATTCTCAGTGTGTGGGCTGTGGCTCAGCTGGAAAGCAGTTGACTTACAACCGCAGGATACCTGGTTCAACGACTGGTCAGTACATCTTTTTTTTTATTTTTTATAAAAGCTACAGCTAAATGAGATAATGTAGTTAATATATGTATTCTTTGATATGGTTTAGTTTTTCTTAGGCTACAACATGGTTAAGTTTACGAATATTATTAAGGAATACAAATCCCTCTTTGCAATGTTTACCAGCCTCCTTATAGGCTTTTCGATCACAATCATTAAACTGGAATAAAAACAATATTGTTAACATGAACATATGATTTTATGTTCGTTGTTTAGAGTTATTCTAAGGCTTTACTCATTGGGAACTCGGTATGAGATAGAGCACACTGTTGAGATGTCCAATCTGCCTGTTTTACACACTTTGACCAACAGGGGGTTTGTGTTCAAATGAAGCCCATGATGAAGCCTCATGAGACGAACCCTTTTGTGAACCCTTTGGCTGGAAAGCGTCAAAGCTTCATAAGGCTTCATCTCGCCATCACTGCTTACAGGTTGTGTACCCGAATCTCCCGCTGGTCCAAACAAAGTAGGAACATCATCGTTCTTCAGTGCCCTACGCTGTACATGTGATACACATGAATCGCTGAAAGGTTTGGGAAGCTTTGTTTTGTGAAAGGATGGCAGAGGGTGCGGCCATAGCTCTGGGCGTGGCTACTGGGTATCCCTACGTAGCGATACCCAGGAAGTAAACAATGGAAAATGAGAAATCTCCAACGAGGCGTTTTGGGGAGGTACTTTCTGTGTTACAGTTTTACTCCCTACAAGGTGTACTTTGAGGGTTTTTGAATCTGCACACCATTTACATGCATAAAAACCTTCATAACACACAAGGGGACGGGTAATAACCGGAAAAGCATGACATGGGACCTTTAAATGCATTTACCATACAACTATAAGCCCTTCATATTTGACTTTTGTGTTTACAGCTTATCCACTGCCATGTGGACAAATGTTGCTGCTGTTTCAACTATTTTAAATTATGTTATTTTTGAAGTTGTAAAAGGATGGGAGTCATTTCTATTTTGTAAATCGTGTTCAAGGGTTAACTACTATTACATAACATCAAAGGATATTTGTAGTGCAAAATGTAGCATTTTTCAGACCACTAACCAGGATATCTCAACCTATTTTTGACCATTCTTCTCTTTTTAAATCTGTCTCTTGCCAGTCCGACACATTTATTGAAAGCAAATACTAAGTGACTCTTAGAAAACTATCTCTCATAGTTATTCATTTTCTTTTCAGCCAATCTGAAGGAGCTGATCTCTCAGACGATGGTCAGCTGGGCCCAGGAGTGTCACATCCTGGACTCTGAGCTGGTCCGCAAGATGTTCAGCCTGCTGAGGAGGCAGTACGACAGCATCGGGGAGCTGCTCCGGGCCATGAGGAAGACTTACACCATCAGCGCTGCCTCCATCCAGGACACCATCAACCTCTTGGCCGCCCTCGGTCAAATCAGATCTCTGCTGTCTGTGCGCATGGGGAAAGAGGAGGAGAAGCTCATGATTGATGGCCTTGCGTAGGTTTATTTAGAGGAGCCCTACTTCTGTTAATTGCATCACAAATCAACTTTTATACTATGTGTAAATCATAATCTTTCTTGCTTTGCTAGTTTTAGTTTTAAATTATTTTGGCGCACTGCTAAAATGCCTTTTTGTTTTCAGTGAATGTTAACTATCTTTTATGTCTTGTATCTTCTCCAGTGACATCATGAACAACAAAGTCTTCTACCAGCACCCCAACCTGATGAGAATCCTGGGCATGCATGAGACTGTTATGGAGGTCATGGTCAATGTGCTCGGAGGACACAAGTCCCAGGTTGAACAACTTCTACCTCTATATTTCTCTCTTCCTCCACAGGCCATTAAAGAGGCTCCCACAGAGTTCACTGCGCCAAGAGCGATGCTTCTCACTGAGAAAGTTTCTCTTTTAGTCCAGTTTTGTGTGTTATCATTTGTAACTGTGCATTAATGAAGACGGGGTCCCAGTAGGTGGGCTCTCTCCTCAGGCTGACAGCATCAGAGTTAGGGATGGAGGGCAGAGAGGGCAGAGTGAGCGTGGCAGTGTGTGAAGGCTTTTCAGACTTTAATTAGGAACAAAGACATGCAGGGGGGACTTTATTGTAACAAGCCTGGAGAAAGTCATTACAATCAACTCTGCAACCCTGTATAAATCTCCCAACACTTGTTATCAAATTACTTTTTTTTGTTGAGTGACTATTAGCAATGTCTCGACATTAAGATAATAGTCTGTGAATACATTTATATTTTGTGTGCTTTTTGTAATCTCAGTTGTTTTATAATCTAACCAGGGAATGTTTTTGACCCTACTTAGTCTTTATGTGCCATTTCACAGGAAATTGCTTTTCCCAAAATGGTGGCCAGTTGCTGTCGCTTCCTGTGCTACTTCTGCCGGATCAGCCGCCAGAACCAGAAAGCCATGTTCGACCACCTCAGCTACCTGCTGGAGAACAGCAGTGTGGGCCTAGGTCTGTACTCCTGTCTATATCTCTGTTTAGCTGACTCTATTACTAATATCTAGATTCTAGAGTAACAACATTATTTAACTAGACATGCTAGCTAAAGAATGTTCTTAAAGAAGATGGATGGTGCATAGGATGGAAAACAAAATCGAAAACAGCCAGGGCTCTCATTTTTCTGTGTGATACACTGTAGTCATCCCTTTTGCCATCATAGGACTTGAGCTGTGCCTATGAGCTCACATATATTAGCGTTGCACCTTGAAGAACGTGTGTGTAATTGTGAGTCGGAGTGCTGAGAATTCAGAGAGAGCGACTCATCTCAAATTCTGTTAGAAGATGGATGATTTCCGGCTTGGGGGTGAGAGTGTCTCCCCTGAATGCACCCAATCACACACACGCACACACACACTCACGCACGCACGAACGCACACACACACACACTTCAGACTGCTCATTAAGCAGGTAACTACAAGTAATCCAAGACTAGAGCTGAATGGGACTTAACATTTAGAAAAAGCTACAACCACAGTATTAATGATGGTCATAGTATTTACATTGCTACATAAACGGGTTCCTATTAACACCAAATATTGAGTGACCCCTCACCTCATTATTATGAGGTGAGGGGTCACTCAATATTTGGTGTTAATAGGAACCCGTTTATGTAGCAATGTAAATACTATGACCATCATTAATACTGTGGTTGTAGCTTTTTNTGTCAAAGCATTAATTCATGGTTTTTACTAACCGGTATCAGTATGTTGTTACTTCAGCACAATTTTGAAACGTGTATTACCGTCCGTTGTATTCTACAAAATAATATTTTAAAGCATTTTTAAAAAAAAGATTTTTTTTTTTATTTTGTTACATTTTTCATTAGTTTTACCAAAATAACTTGATTTAATTGTATTTAAAATAACATTTCCATATAAATAAATCCTTCGATTTAACTATTCAGTTTCTGTTGGAAGGTGAAGGGTTAAATTAAAGAAGCTCGTCTGGGACCTCATGTATAATGCCGTGCGTAGGATTGACGTGGGAAGGTTGCTTACGTAGAAAAATAGGTCCATACATTTTCCACCACTTTCCGATTCCCCAAACATTGCGTACTGGCGAGGAAAGTGCGTATGGCACCTCCTACGCCTGTTTCCCTTTATAAATCACAACCGACTTGAAATGCGGTGCAGCTTTTATAATAAATATAAATAGTCAAAGAAACAATTGAATGAATTTCATTCATTCATTTTGACTGACTGCATGGAGAAGATCGCAGGAAATGACGACAGAACAGCTAAAAAAAAACTTCTCACACCTTGTCAGATTTTGGTTATTTTGGGGAGGTGGAGATAAATCATATTGTTTGGTGGATGCAGTTTGAACCAGAGTAGCAGCATGGAGGTCGGATCGTCTCCAAAATAAATAAATAAGTGGTCCGAAAAAGGTTAATGACAAAAAAAATACACATAGCCTTCCTCAGGCAGTGTGTTTGTACCGGGGAATGATCGGGGAATCCCTCCGGAGTGGAGTCATGACGACTGGATCTGAATTATGTTTTTGTATTTGGCGGTTTGTATCCCAGCTGTCGATCAGCTGTGCGCAGCGTCTCCACTGCAGCCTGTGCATCTCAACCCTGCATCTCAACCCTCTTTGAGTTCATCTCATGAAAAATGGGAGCAAAAACAAAAGTGTTGCATTTATATTTTTGTTCAGTGTATATAAAACCATGCTCGTATCTACAACCTATAGAAATGCAAAACGGCGTCAGTTTATACGTAATTCTGTCCTCCTGCTTACCGCATCATTTATGAGAAAACATTTCATAACATGAACACAACATATTCGAGGTGGTTTTAAATAACATATCCGTGTTTATTTATTTCTCCAAGTTATGTTTTTGTGTGCACTGAGGAGTCGCAAACAGGCGTTTGTTAAATCATTTTAAGATTGGCTTTAATCAATGTTTGAAAATGAATTCTACATATATGATAAATGAGAGGTAACATTTTATTTATGGTATTATTTCCACATATTTCTCTCCATTCTTCCTTCTGCCAACGGTGTCGCAGTTTCTCGTCTCTCCCGTTTTTGTGCTTAGTGCGTACGCATGGGTTAGAGTTTGCGTGGAGGACCGCACGTTTTCCCGTCAAGTTAGTATTTTATAAATCGCAAACATTGCGTAGAAACTGGCGTGCGCCATTTTTTTTGTGTATATCCCTTTATAAATGAGGCCCCAGAACACATAGACAAAGTACAGTATAGTGCATATTTGTACACAATAAAAGAAGGTATATAACAGGAATAATTGTTGTTAAACGGCCAACAAAGCTTTGTTGCTTCTTACAAACAAAGCTTTGGAAGATTTATTCAGTACTACACGCTGGTTAGTATAATCAAAACTAGAACAAAATAAAGGTCCCACACAAATGGCAAGCACTGACTTCTTACAAAAGAAGAAGAAGTGGAGAGATTTTAGTCAGTTTGGGGCAGCTGACCATGAACTGAACAATCTATCCGGATGTCAGAGAAGCATGCATGCGTTCCTTCAGTCCAAGGTAAAAAAAGAAGGTGGTTTTATTACATTCAGTGAGGAGGAGGAGGAGGAGGAGGAATGGGGGTTGAAAAAGGTTTGGTGGGGAATGAGGAGAGGGAGCAAGAAGTTGAACTGAGAGCAATCAAGATGTCAGCATTGCATAGGATGAGTAGAATCTAAACCATGTATTTACCCCGCTCACTCACGTTGACTGCGACCGATGAGATAAAAAACATGATCAGAAGGAAACAAACAAACAAAACAAAAGCAGACATAAGCAAAGGAGAAGACATTTATATTCAATCAGAAGAAGTAGGAACAGGAGAGAGTGATAGCGCTATATATATATATATCTTTACATAACATTGATTTGCGACATTGGCATGGG
This sequence comes from Notothenia coriiceps, assembly GCF_000735185.1. Classification (NCBI taxonomy): domain Eukaryota; kingdom Metazoa; phylum Chordata; class Actinopteri; order Perciformes; family Nototheniidae; genus Notothenia; species Notothenia coriiceps. The sequence continues at coordinate 277,736 of NW_011350552.1, forward strand.
GTTACAGTTAAACAAAGTCTTAATAAAGTTTGCTCTCTACGGCAGGTGTTTAGACTACAGGTTACCATCACTTACGCCTGAGCTCATGGGGTGAGATGAGCTGGAATATGCATGAGAAACACATATTTATATACTGTATGCAACCCATCAGATCAAATAGAGACCTCTGATTACATGTGGATTCTTTATGTGGATGTCATTGTGACTGTGAGTGCTTTTAAGTGGCAGACAGGACTTAGACATACAGTAGCACAGGTTTACCTGCATGGCAATGACACACAACATGAAACACGGGAGACACACGTGACATGGAGATGGACTCGCACAAATGGCAAACTAAAGAGCAGATGTTTCATTGAGCTAATGCTGCGCCATTCGTCTTGCAGCCATTTACAAGCCAGACCCAAAGGGACAGCAACGCCACGATCCTGAATGAGACACATCATCCAACAATAATATGTCTGTGTGGTTTGGGCCACATCGGTCACACAGAGGCGCTGAAAACTTTAAGTGTTGCTGAAAAAAGGTCTGTCTGCTGAAGATAATAGAATCCCATGACCGGTTTCATTAACAGTGAGTTTACATTGTAATCTTCATTTTATAAAAAAGTCGGACAAACATTGTCAAAATCAGACCATTTTTGACTTTTTAACTTTAAAACAAAAACTGGGCTCCCAAAAAAGAAAAGAAAATTACAATTAATAACGCTGCATTCAAGGCTTACATACTCCATCACCATTTACAAATCAGCGACTGCCTTTCACTTTCACAAGAAAACCTATGTTTTTATTGCCATCAAATGTTGAATGTGTTTCATTTTCTCTCACTATTTATATTTCTTGTTATCTTGCATTATCATCATTTTCATGGTCTTAGTATAAATATTGTCAATACAGATATTTTTCGTACACTGATAAAACATCATCTCATACTTTGATTCAATAATTGACTTGTACGTGTCTTATTCAGTACCACGTTAAGGTGATGAATAAATTGTATAACTTTACCTCTGTGTGGTCTAAAGTTTCTTGGAAGAAGACAGACCAGTCAGAGACAGAGAAGTTTACCATGTTTAGAGTCCTCACTTACTTGATCCTTCTTCAGTAACCATCCCCAGACCTTCAGCTTTATTTTGTCTTTCAAATGCATTTAAGTCCAGGACACTAAAAAAGATAACATACACGTTTTTAGTAATTATACATTTGATTTCTATCAGTATTTTATTAGACTTCCATTAAGGTAGTGGATTCAGAAGAGACAGTTCAAAATATAATGGGTAAAGAAAAGGTTGGTAATATTCTGACTTATATAATATAATATATTTCAAAAACACTCGACTACACTCGACCCTTCCCATAAATCAACTAATGGTATACTTAACATTTTCAGACATTTTGGCACAGGATTTGCTTCACTCAACACATCTTTTTACGTAATGGTTAGTAGTTAGTAGCTTCATTACCTGCAAGACATCATGAGTCCAGACAAACTTTTGAAAAAGCCAACATCTCTTTTTTCCTTCAGGTAGTCCAGCATTTTCTGCATCAAGATAAAAGCTCATTAAATAGTAGCCTGATGCTGTTAACCAGACACATGTTACATGCTGTCATCACGTACCTGCTGCACCAGTATGTTTCCCCCGTTGAGGACTGAGATGCCAAGTTTGAGGGTGAAAGTCACCATAGCACCGAGTCGACCTGATGACCACAAATCATACATCATACAGTGTGGATACTGAAGTTTGCAGTAACAGGCAGGCAGGCAGGTTAGAGTCTCTTCCTACCTTTGCTGGCACTGATCATCTGGAGCACCATCTCCGCAGCGCCTCGGTCGTGTAGGCGGGCTTGCTGGTAAAGCATCTTTTGCTTCTCCATTTCCTTTTCCTGTACGAAATGATGATACAGTAAGCACCACTTTGGAATATGAGTATAAAGGGTATTCCGGAGAAGTCAACAGCACCTCAAATGTTTTCTCTTTTCCTTCCTCCTCTTCTTCTTCTTCACCTTCATCACAACTCTGAAAGAGAAAGCAGAGTGTCAGATCTGTGGAACAACAACAGCAGCAATATTTTAGTAAAAGCAATTTTCAAGATAAGTACCTTTGCCATCATATCTGCATATGCAATATATAAGGGATCCTCTTCCAAAGAACTAAAGGAGGAAGAAACAACATCAGATAATAATAAGCAAGAATCTGCTGATATTTTTCTTATATTTATGCCAAGCAGCAAAGCTACAGAGGAATACTGAAAAACTGCTCATGCTTATGTTTGAGTATAAAATACATGGCAATGATTTAGCTTAATGAAGCTTGGAATTAGCTCAAATAGGCCAACGCTATTATGAAGCACAGATGGAGCAAAGCGCATTGGTGCCAGTTGGCCAAGTGTGTGACAGCGAGTGTGTATTCACCTGCACTCAGTCAGAGCGTTGTGGCTGAAATGCAGGATGAGCTGGTGAAGAGGGTCTGGCTGCTTTCTGACCTCCTCCTCTTCCTCCTCCTCCAGTTTGGGCTGTGTTTTCTGGACAAACCCATGCTGGTAAATACTGGAGCTCAGGCACGTGGCCTTAATATCAAGAGTCCAATATACTTCTTATGAACAGTGGTTACAGCAACAGGGCTACTTAACGAGACACCACTTACCTTCAAAGAATTAGAAAAAAAGACAGTAATAGGAAACATTGATAGCATGCAAGAGGTTAACCACAAGCACAAGCATGGACACAATGACAGGAGCATCCACACACACTTACATGCAGCTGATTATGTCAAGCAGTGTGGGAAAAGGAGTTAAGCATGACTCCTCATAAGCCCTTTTCTGGCTGACTGGATCAAAAATCGGTTAACTGTCACACCCTTAACTTCGTATGTGGTGCCCTGTGGCTTTCAATTTAAATAATGTTAAACAGATTAGATGTGTATATTACGGAAAGGGCTCAGTAGGGTATGTTCCAGCGCTGGGTTCATGATAAAATACTGAATTCATTAAACCCTATTTTATAAAGCCTTTAAGCATTTTTAAATAAATCTGTGAAACTGTAAGCTAACATGGGCCAGTGTAGAATTATTCTTGAACTTCTGCTTTTTATATGCATGACGGTAATGTCCACATTTAAGAAACAGACCACAGAAATGACGCTGGTAAGATGAAGCATCGAGGCGAGATCGCTTCTTACCGATGTCGGATGGCACACGGTGGTCAGAATACAACGGCTGGCTCTGACATCAGCGCTGATGTCATGCTCGCCAACAATGGAGGTCTGGTTGTAAAACAGTGTATGAATGACTGAGTGCAACACGGTGGTACGAGGGGGAATCGGGGTATTCTTAGTGATGGCACAAGTATAAAAGTGTAGAGACCACGCTCAGCACATGAGGAGGCACTGGGGGGGGGACGACGACATGTACTTACTGCCAAATCCTGCACTAGCTTCTCCTCAAAAGAGTACTCTTCTGTTTCTATCCATATTCTCTGATAGGCCAGGAGGAAGAGGTTAATAGAGCGATGCCTGAGGAAGGGTGAGAGGAGATTAGCCCGGGTTAGATAGGAGCAGAGCGGAGGAGGGAAGGAGACCCTTCAGGAGAGGTTGATGCTGGTTAGTTTAGGGGACTGGCACATCCACCTGGTCACCTGAGGAAACTCGTGTAGGGCTGCAATAATGCAACACGTTTTTTTATTAGTGATTAACCGTTTGGACTAAAACATTTAAAAAAAGTGCAAAATCCAAAGTGATATCTTTAAATGTCTTGTTTTGTTAGTTCGAAACCCAGAGATAGATAGTCAGTTTAATGTGACATAAAACCAAAAGAATAAGAAAATCCTCATTTTTGAGAGGGTGAAAATTGCCTTTTCTGAAAATGTCTTAATTAACAATAAGATGAATTGACTATTGATATTCATTTTGGTCATTTGACTAATCAATACGTCGACTAACAGTTGAAGCTCCATTTCATGTGTTCATTGATACACAAATGTGATGCTCTCCACCAGACTGTTATTCAAAATGTATTTATCTTCTCATTAGCAGGAAGCAATTGCCATTTTTGTCTGGAGTAATGAGTTGATCTGAACTTTGATAATATTGTGTACCCATTTATCTGCACATCAGTGACAGCTGAAGGAATAGTTTGACATTTAAGGGTTGGATCTCGATTCATATTTAGCGTACAGACACAAGCGTGCGTGTAATCTTATCTAACTCTTGGCAAGAAAGCAATTACAGTACGGATATCTCCCAACATGTCAAACGTTTCCTTGCTTTATAGTACAGATATGGATCTTCTGAATAAAGAATTGCAAAAAAATGATATGGACCAGTGAAAAAACCAGCGGGAATATTTATGTAGCTTGAGGAAAGCAAAGGGTAGTTGAGAAAGGTGCGGGGGGGTACAGAGGCAACATTGGATCAGCACTACGTTACCGTCAGCGTGGAGAGCAGACTGTCATAGTCTGTGTTCCCATAAATTATGTCCAGCCAAATATGTCGGAAGGCTTTCAGGAAGTAATTATTATTTTTGTGCCTGAAGGGATGAGGTACAATAGAGTGTGACATTGAGCAGAGAATAAAAGCTGAATAGAGAGAGACAAAAGAAGAAAAGATGAATCTGAATGCTTGAAACTCCGGGAGACAGAAGCTTCACAAATCTATTAGCCCAAACAAATACAATCAACTGAGCCAGCATTGTGCAGACTGTCTAATAATTATAAGTTATGCCGTGTCATATTTCACTGTCAACAACTCTGAATAAACGAGTCATGCTGTCAGGCAGGCGGGTGGCAGCACATATTGAAGATGGCCGCCCCCAGGTTGGGCCTCGTAATTGTTTTCCTCCCAACTGTAGCTCTCTGCCTGACATTCTGTGATTGAGTTACTGAGCAGCAGGGCATGAAATTGCCAGTGTCCCTTTTTTTCTACTCCTTGATAACAGCTGCGGGCTAGACATTTGTCCTACAAACTGAGGGAGGGGGACCCTTCATTAATGCAGGGTCAGAACCCGAGAAGCGACAGAAATGCTAACGAAGAAGAAAGAGTGGTGATCGTCTACTACTAGCAACACAAGGAGCTACTTTTCCTGTGGAGTGTCATGATGGATTTACGATTATAAGACTGTTTAACATGGTTTAAGGATAAAAACAGTGTAGCAAAGATACCAGATGGTATAAGTGCGATGTAAGTAGTCGTACCTTGGCAGATTATAAAGTGGAGCCATGCGGAAGCAGGCGACGACCGCTCGCTTTCTCTGCTTTGACAACAGCTTTTGCCACACACACTTCTTGGATCTCAATGGCTGCTCCACCTGATGGGAGTAGAAGAAGTCAGTTTTAAGATTACAGGGTTAATAAAGACTGGAATGGCTTCTACACTGGGAAAACTAATCTGTTATAACTGAGAATCCCATTTACATGTAGCCTTCTAGTCTTCTAGTTTGTCCTGTAGGGAGTTCCTAATTAGGAGTGCTATTTAAGAAATTAAAGGGATTCATGTATAATGTTGTGGTACAGGTTATTTATTATCCCGCTTATATTTTTGATGAATGCAGTTTATTTCCCCCTCCATATATTTCAAGCCTGTGCTGTAAACGTTCCCTAATTAAGGGGAGTTTATTTAGTCTCTGTACTGTTTGACTCTGATGAATGATGTTAGTCTTCGCATTAACTGTGTCGCCTTAAATCTGTGCACTCCAGTAAACTATTGACCTATATTCTAAAGTCTCTCCTGTTACTGCAATTTGTGTTTTGTCACTCATGTTAAACCAAGTAAAAAGCACTGAGTGAAACACGGATTCAAGCTTTTTGTTGTGGTTGTAACTATGAAAATGCACAAGAAAGCTCTAAGATTTAATGTTTTTAGATCTCACAATATGATACAGTGAAATATAGTCTGAGCTTTTTATGAAGTGCTATAATGAATACAGGGGTGAGTGTGGGGGTAAATCATCCTATGCCGATATACCGGACTGAGTAGTGTAATTTACAGCTCATAACATATTTGGGTGTGTAGGTGTGTTTAATCCGGACCTGCTCCAGGTTGAAGACAGCAGCAGAGATCCTCTGGATGCGGTCCACCACCCTGTCAGGGTCTGGGGGTCCGTCGCTTCTCATCGCTACGTCCTTGTACAGGTTTAGCTGCCACCTCACTGCGGGGTCCTCTGACTGCGAGTGGGTTGCAAAAAAAGGAAGTGATATACAATACATGCAGTTTTTTTAAAGGAAAAATAACCACACAGTCATGGTATGGATTTTCTCACCCTTTCTCGAAGGTGCAGATTCTGCCGGATATGATCTTTGACCTCTTCGTCTGTGTCTCTCTATTACACAATAACAGGAAGACTGATAAATAGCGATACATTTAACGTAAGAAGTGTTCTTGATTTATCTCATAAAGCTATGTTCAATGTGTGGCCATGGTCACATAGAAGTTGTCTCACCAGCAGGTAGCGAGTCTTGGCCAATGAGATGAGCTCCTGGTCTCCTGGGGTACACATGTTGAGGCCGATCGGCAGCATCTTCTTCAGAGCGGCCACAATCAGCGAGGTCTGGATGGAGTAGAACTCACCACGCCTTTTCTTGTGTTTCCTCTCTTGATCTTGTCCTCCAGACTGACAAATTAAAGCTATTAACCTCAAATAACACAAAGTGGTGAATAGTAGCGGCTAAGTACGCTGGTGTTTTTTGGTAAATAATACTATTTTCCAATTTTTGCCAAGATTAATGTTGCACTTAAGCACTTGCTTTTCAAATGTTCACAGATAACTTAACAGTATTGTATTTGATCTTGTTTCACACATTGCATTAACTGTTTTTTTCAGACCTGGCAAAAAAATAACTGTGACCAGACTGAATCTGTGCCAGTGAAGCAATAAGAAGTTTCACACCTCAGCTAAAAAGCAGAACTAAGACTCAATTCTGTAAGAACTGCAAGATGCTACTAGGGAGGGTGATTGCATCTTTGAGCCAAATTGAAGAAGCTGGCTCGTCGAAAACATTCATTTACATATAAATACAGATACAGTACACTGACACACACACGCACATTGTCTAATTAATTACACACCAACTACAACATAGAATAAACAGCACGAGGTTACTATATACACACCAGGGTACCACAATCCATCAACTGCAAACACACCAGCGATCATATGATTTGCCGGGCTTCATTACTCCGGAGGAGACGTGTTCCACCCATGAACCAATGAGGGATGAGCAAACTTACCATGTAACACATGGTGATGAATGGCGGTCACAAATAATCAGTTGACGTACGAGAAATATTTAACTACACTATATTGACTAAATAGCACAGCGGCACAAGCTATTGGCTTTTCTGCTTAGCGATCGAGCATATAAGCCAATAAGCTGGCAGGTTGACAGCACATGCACTGCATCACTCTACCTTCTCCTTAAAGGACTGTTTGAGATAGAGAGAGGGACAGGAAGAGAGAGGCAGATAGAATAAAAAAGGATGAGAGGGCAATTAATGAAGGCACACAGTCCTCACATGGACGACGTGCACTGCATGAAAACCACTTGTTTGTCTTCAAACTGATAAAACAGGCGGACAAGAAATTATGCTCTAAAAATGAAGAAAAAGGAGTGCAAGTTTCTGTAATATTAGTTTCTGTTAGTTTAAGTACTGTTTAAAAGCATGCATGTAGAGAGAGACACACACACACACACACACACACACACACACACACACACACACACAAACCAATGTTAAATGCAGACAAATGTCTTTTTTGTCACTTGTAGATCCTCAGAGGTTGCTTTGGGCATTTGACATGTTAACATACCAGCACATGTACACAAAAGACGTTGTGTTTACATGGCTGAGATGAAATGTTGACATGTATCTTGCTCAGTTTAGTAATCCTGCTTATTTATGGATCTTTCTAGCTTTCTCACACACATTCCATGGGTCAAAGCGGTGCCATAACACCCAAATAAAAGCGCTTGAATCGCCTGCCAGAACAAGGATATTAAGCTGACAGTGTAGAGAGGAAATGAGGAGTAGCAAAGAAATACCTTAGACATCTTGGTTTTATTATCTCCCGTTAAGAAGGAAAGGTTGTTGATTTCATTCTGAACCACAAAGTTCTGCTCTTCTCTTTTGAAATTCTGGAGAAAAAGCAATGCCAAAGAAAGATTATTGTTCTAATTAATAAAGGATGTCTCCTTTTTTGTAGCTTACCATTTTTGGAGATAAGAAAACGTACGTGTGACTTGCACCAGAGGATAAATATCTCAGCGACCATTCTGAAGAGCTCATTGGAGTCAGCGTCTGGCTCCTTCAGCCACCTCGACCTGCAGTGAACAACAGAGATGAATACATCCGCCTTCTTTTTTCTGCAAACATTAACATCTTTAAATGACTCCATCAGCCACTTCTCAGTGAGCGAACCTGTTGTTGTCCACATAGCGGATGAGCATGGGGTAGAAGGCGTACAGGTCCCTGCAGAGTACGGCAAACTCGTCCAGGATGAGCAGCTCGGCCTCCTGGGTGTCTCCCTTACTGTCCGCCTTCAGCAGCTCCTCCTCAGACACCACCTTCACCGTCTTCTTCTTCAGCTTCTCCAGAGTAGGCAGGAAGTGGCTCTTCAGCAGGTCGGCACGGGCCTTGCTGATGATGGGTTGCACGTACACTGAATGGTGGAATAGAGAGAAAATGTTACTTTGTTGTCATGTGGTAATTGTACGAGTGAAACCCAGTTAAAACCTCCTATGGACTGTACCATCCCTTTCAAGCGGGGAAACTGCAAATATACTGAAGAGCTTGACAAATACAGTTTATTTTTGTTATTTTCTTTCAATTTCAAAGGTATAGAGTAGTAATGAAAATGTGGGTCACAGGTTCCTCAACAATGCAATATTAATAATACAAGACACACAACAAATACGAGAAAAGAACAACAATACAAATAGTGCAAGCTCAGGAGATTATCAGTCTTATGGCCTGTGGGATAAAACTGGCTCTGAGTCTGGTCGTTTTAGATGCTGCGGTACCGCTTGCCTGACAGCAGCGGACAGAACAGTTTGTTGCTGGGGTGACGGGGGACTTAATAATTCTGTTGGCTTTCTTCCTGAGACACTGGGAGATGAGGTCCTCCAGAGGTTACGTTTTCTTTTTAATTTTTAGGAAAATTAGATACTATTTTAGTTGAATTTCTTTACTTTTTGCCAGTTTAATTTACATAAATAATGCCCAACGTTAAACTTTTCCAACATTAGCATTTCAACCATGAAAGCTTTTACAATGTCCTGTTTAAGAAAACAAACAAATAAAAACAAGGTAGTTTGTTTGCAGGTGCTATGGTTCTGGTATTCCTGTGAGATGGTTCCACATCAACACCGTTAGAAACAGAAAAGCAGCTCTTCCCACCTGCAATCCTCTTCATCCAGGAGGCCTCGTCGATTCCCAGGTTGTTGTTGAGGATCTTGAGGATGTTGCCCAGAATGAGGCTGAGGTTTTCTGAGGTGACGGTGGTGCAGCAGATGCTCCCCCCGCTGGCCAGCTGGTTCTCGGGCCCCCTCTCCCACCAGTAGGACAGATAGTTACACAGCATTGGCAGCACCACCTCGATGACGTGGGGCATCTCCGTGTAGCGTGCCCCAGATTCAGCCATATCGTTGATGTCCTTCATCAGACCGTCCAGCCGCGGCATCCCGGGACACATCTCCGCCACCGAGTCCTGTATGCCTAGGACTAAAAACATACAACCATGTTTACATTGTCAAATTGTTTATATCTCATTATTTATGTTATGAAAAGAGATATTTATCAAACTTAAATTAAGCACTGTTGACACGAACACAGCACTGATATAATATTTCATACTGAAGATAGAACTTCATCTCAAAATGGTGGAGTTGTTTTCAAAAGAAAGACATGATCCTTGCTTATTATAACAGCTATTTCTTTAGCCACTTTGGTCCGCCGCTAGTAAGGAAGTTGTATATTTTTGGAATATTTTGTTTACTCACTGGATCGTTCTCTAGCACTCTTGGTATTGAAGACGGAGCAGGGGTTGTATGCGTTGAGCACCGGCTCCAGGAAGGCAACAGGCATAGCCCCGGCCAGGGTGGCCAGACACTGACCGAGAGCTGGCAGCTGTCTGAGGGACACAGAGAGGAGAGGGGTTTGCGATGTTGAACACATTTTCTCACTCAGGTTTTAATTACTCGACACAGTGTATAAGATGTATAATGACATATGAGGGCCATTGTTTGGTAGAATGTAAAGAATTAAGGAGCAAGAAAGGAGCTCTAATTTGTACAGAAAATGAACCCATTAGTGAGTAAGTCCAACAGTGTAGAACATGGCAATTCCAGATGCTTTTAGGTGATTCTGGGCTTCTGGAGTGTTTATTTTCTTCCTAAATAAGCTTGCAAAATAAGCTCGATTTAATTAATTTATCCACTGCAGCCAGCATCAATTTTCCCTTATTATTTTTATATTTAGTTGTGCCATGTTTGTAAAATTTTATCAAAGATGTACCACTTCAATATCAGGGAATATCCAACTTAGTTATTGGAAATTCTGATCTCTTCTCACTGCATTACCCCTTCCCCTGGTTCTGTAATATGTATATTTTTTTATAGCTAGAATGGCCCTAATTTACTGCTGCAAAGATGAGATACCTTTCTACATAGATGTTTTTCCCAGTTCCTAGTGCATAGAGACTGGTCAGGATTCGATAGCAGGACACTTGTACATCATCCACTGGGAGAAAAAAAAGAAAGAAGTCTGTTAATAAGCAAATTAATGTTTAGGGAACTTCGCTGTACATATCTGAATCAAGCGACAGATATATTCCATGGTGTCAGGATGTTAGAAGCAGGCAAGCACTGCTTTAAAATAAACTTAACATTGACACTCGCACAAAATGTTTGATCATCCCTCTCATGTAGGCACTCACGAAGCAGGTCGACTCCAAAGTGGTGTTGAGTGATGTGTTCAAACAGAGCGGTTAAAATGGGGAGCAGAGCCACGGTGGTGTAGTTGATATTCTGCGACACCCCTTTCATCTGGGAGCGAGAGTGAGTGAACTTTCCCAGCTTCAGGTTCTCGAACGTCTTCTCAAGATCCTCTGCAGCATTCTCAAAGAACGTCCTCAGCCCCAGCCTCACCTGCTCCGAGCCCGACTTCATCACCGTCCTGTTGGAGTGAAAGGCTGAGTGATAAATGGCCTTAACCAAATGAGCTGATATGCTAGGGTGGGGCAATAATAAACCACAGGATACCCCTTGGTATGCAAAGGACAAAAACCACAGTGGGACGCGGTCACATTATGCAATTACTTCACTTTCATACTGTGAAGGTGTTAAACATGAAATATGAGACATGTGACAATCAACCTTCAGCCTTAACACTAAAATATCCATTTATTATATTAATTTTTGGAGGAATATTCAAATCCAAGGTGAGTTTGCCAATTCTGAAGACGTACTGTTACACTCTGAAAAAGCACAATGCATTAATATGATTAGACCGTCCGCTGTTGGTATTTCACACTTCATAACATTGCTAAATGAATTACACTTTGTAAAGCCTTGATGTGTTTCACTAGGAAGGAGAAATGAAAGGCAATCTATGGGCATCAGCTGTGGCTCCTCAGCACAAACAAGACACAATATTGCATTGCCCATTTATTCTCATTATGTGTGAGCTGCATTAACAAACAGTGCATTGTCTCTAAAGAGCACTATAAGCGTCGGGCAACATGTGCCATATGACATTTGTTTTGCTTATTTAAATGCCAGAGGACGCTCTTTGTTAATGCCAGCGCCTCCCATAAGACAGCGCAGTAATAACTGTTTAAAAGAAAAATGTTTATGATAAATATGCTATAAGGGTCAACAGGGGTTAGATTCTAAAGCATTGCATCATTAACAATAAAAAACAATTAATTGGTTCCTTAAAGCATTATTGTTTGAACCCAGTAGTTATCTATTTATAACAATTAAAATATTTCATAAAAGCCCTCAAAGGTGCCAGGTCCCCTGTGAGTCTTGATGCTGCTGTACTATTTGAACTCACCTGGTGTCCAGAGTGTGTGCCAGGATGTGAAGACAGCTGACAATGGTAGTAGAGTCGCTCCCTAAAAGACAACACAAAATACTTTAATATGACGTAACTATACACACACTGTCCTCCAACAGCCCTCAATCAAAGGCTAGGGTTCAGTTAAATATGGTAAAGTAAGTGAAACAATATCTAATGACCTCCTCAGATAGATTTAGGATATATGTAATGGATTCAGTGGTTTGTCCTTTAAGTTGCTGTTGTTCATATTTAACAGTTAAACAAGCCAGTTGTCGGTAAGATAACATTTGAAGCTACTACTAGCAGCTAATTAGCTTAGCATAGCTGGAGCAACAGCTACATGGCTGCCTTTCTGTATGACAATCGGCCTACTAGCATCTTTAAGGCTTACTAATTAAAGTGTTATATGTTGTTTGTTTCACAAATAATTAATCAAAACTGTATTAGGAATGAATGTTTTAGTATTTGGTGTTTTTTCATTTACCAAATTCTCTTTCTGGTTATCTGTGAACTCAATACTTAATTTGTGGCCACTGTTATTAAATAAAACCATTCTGTTGATGAGAACTGAAAATAGGTCCACGAGAACCAAATAAGACATTATACAATGACAAACACTCACTTTTACAAAACACACACACCCTCACAACCATACCAACCCAGTCTCACGGCATTTCGTGTTATAGTCACGAAATTAATTACATTTTCACCAACACGATTTTCGCATTTTATTCATGTCACACAGAACGATTTTAAAAGCAATGTATTTCTATTGGTAGTATGTTTCGTGCCTGGCTGCACCAGGTCTTTTTGTCCAGTCGGGTCTTGGAAGACAGGAAATTGTGTGGTTCATAAAAACATTTTCTTACTCAATATCTTACCCTAAGCCTTTTATTTTAAATAGTATAATGTCGGAGTTTTTTAGCCGTCCGCAAGGAAAATAAATGGGGCAAAGAGCCTCAGAATACTGAAATGTTTCCTTCTAATTTGTTATTATTTGGTGCAGGCACGAAACGTACTACCAATATAAATACATTGCTTCTAAAATCGTTCTGTGTCAGAATACTGAAATCTGTATTTCCTTCTAATTTGTTATTATTTACATTGCTTTTAAAATCGTTCTGTGTGACACGAAAAAAATGGGGAAATCGTGTTGGTGAACACGAATCAATAGATTAATTTCGTGACTATAACACGAAATGCCGTGAGACTGTTTTGCACATAAATAGGAATCAGCTTACCAAAGAGAGAAATCCTATGTCTGACAAGAGCTGCCAGTTTACAAAACAGGCTGGAGGTGGATAGAGAAAGGAAGGAAGTCAGACAGTTAGAATGAGTTTATTTTGTTAAAGAGAAGATTAGTAATTAAGATTATAGAAAGATTTTAAATTTAGAAAAGTAACAAGTTAAAGTCATGCAATATTGTTCTAGGCAAGTCTAGTACCTGGTGACCATCTCCTTCTCTTTGTTGGAGGCGTAACCGCTGCTGCTCAGGTTCTTACTCGGGGAGGAGAGGAAGTAGAGCGAGTGGTTCTTGAAGTATTGGTCGATGAGGGGGAGGAGAACCTGAAGGAGGACAAAGATAATGACAAGATCACATTGGGTTTATTGCATTTTATTCATAAGATTTACTATAGATGCAGCTTTATTTATTAGGCATACTCACTTTGGCGAAAAACTTGATTTCTTGTTCATGAGGCGATCTGTCTGTTTTGCCACTTGCGGCCATGGACTCTGGATTGACAGAATACAAACACACATTACAATGTAACCAATAAGATTAATTGAATTCTCTTTTAATAAGCCCTATGTAATATTAGCATACCCAGGTGAGCGATGAACTCCTGAGCTGAGTCGACATACTTGAGCAGCTTCTTGAGGAACTTGTAAGCAAACCTCTTCTCCATGGAGGAGGAGTCCTGATCTAAGTCCTTCAAACACCTGCAACACATTAAGATATTAGCCATAAATCAACACTTTCAAAACATTAGATTCAAATTACCCCTGACTGTGTTTACAATCAACTGGAGAAGTTATTTAAAAGAAAAGTTTATACATTAGCAAGATAATTTAAGATAAACATCCTGGGATGCCTCACCTTGTGATGCTGTATCCATTGATCTGCAGGAAGCGGAAAAGGTCCAGGGCCTTCTCTCGATCACGGGCCTTCTCTTTGGCTGTCAGTGTGTCGTAGGGCACCAACATAGGGTGTGTCCCTCCGCCTGAAACCACACACAACACAGGGTGATGTGAGACTTGATGAGCCGCAGCCCATCTACACTGTAAAGGCAGAAGGTGACTAAAAAGTAGATGTACCACTTAACTTACTTCCATTATTCTTGTATTTCTTCATTGCCAAATTTGTTTCAGTGTTTATACATTCATTTTCCAGCCCCACACCACTGTGATTCCATGAACAAGGCAAATGTATGTGGTTACTTCACACATCTGTGATAACAGTAGCACAGTTGAGTAACTTTAATTCAAATTTCTAAATAAATTTGAACCATTAAATATAACGTCATTAAGCTACCATTATTAAATCGGTAGTGACACACTAAATGCTAATGAATTTGCGTCTTGTGTTTTAAGCAAAAGAAAATCTCCCTAAATTGAATTGGAAATTGTGTAATATTGCCATGTAGTATTTTTGTGGCCTTTTAAATGCTACATGGCAAATCAGCCAAGTCATATGTTAACGGAGGAGGCAATTTGCCCTTGTGTGCCCTGAATAATTCACACACCATAATTTTGTTTGAATAAAAATAAAATCCTTTCATTTGCTTCTGGTGTTCTTCACCACGGTTTTGGAAAGATAAAATAAAATGAGCAACAGGTATAGCACTCTAAAAGTGATACATTTTATTTTGACACTTGTGCTGTACCATGGATTTAATTGATATCAATGTGAGGGGAAACACTGACTTTGCTAAACCAATTTCTTCAAGACTGGTTAGGGAGATATGTTCATAAGCTCACAGGCATAGATTAACACTGCAAGAGGCAAGTGGTACCTTCCACCCACACAGGCATACTGTCTCTTCCTCTGTGTCTTGTCTATGACTGATTTCATAAGAAAATCACCTCTGCTTCCAAGGTCACTCTTTTTCTTCTTGGCCCAGATGTTATGGTAATTTTCAGCCAACACCTCCACCATCCCCTTGGGCCAAAGACGAGAGAGACAAATCAGTACATCTCACTAAGGGGCATGTCCTGCCATCACTACTCATTCACATTCAGGAAATATTGCTTTTCCTCTTGTATTCACCGAGGGATTGTTAAATGCAAAAAAGGTGAGGTCAATCACCTGCAATTCTCTGGATAAAACCACGTTGCTCATGTCTATCGGGCTCGGATTAAAGCCATTTGCCTGGAAATTGTGAAACAGAATGCATATTTACAGAGACAAGCAGTGAGTTATTAGTTATAAATCAACACTTTGCACAACAAGAGAAAGTTTCCGCTTTGTGCCAACAGCAAAAACCTCTCTGATCTACAATTGCATACTCTGTGAAGAGGTGATGTCCTACAAGTAAGAACATGTTGACTGAAAGTAACAATAAGCTTAGGATTTAGATTTAATTAAACAAGAAACAATCAAAATTATGCAAATATGTTGAAAATAAACAGCTAAATACAATTATAAATAGCTCATGTTATAACACAAAGCACCAAATGTTACAATTGTGTGTAAACAACAGTAAGCAAGCAGAGATGTGGTAGTATAAGTTAAATGCAGAATACATGTTTGAATTATTGATAAAAGTAAGAATGAAACAGTTGAGATAGTAAGCTATAGAAGTAAGGTCATTTATTTATTTCAAATTCAGGAGAGTTGTTGAAAGAGTTAGCTAACTGTAGCGAATAAATGGTTGAAGAAGTATAAGTGAAAACTTGACCAAAACAACCTAAACATTGGCAATTCAATTCCATATATAAAATCAAATGTATAATCCACAATAGCCTACATTAATAGCACATGTTAACCTGCTTGTTTAAGAGAAAATCCAAATATAAAAGTATTTTAAATGATTAAAATTAAAATGCTAATGATTACAAGATGTATGATGAGCTGATCATCATAAAAACACAATGTTGGTAGCAAAAGTGTTTTTGCATGACTTTTAATGTTAGTGTTTCCTGTCATATTCATATTATTTGCGCTGTACCTGTGAAGTCTGAGAGATCTTTCGCATTTTCTCACTCTCCCTCTGTTGAGACATGCTCTCTCCATCCTTGTTCCTGTCGATGCTCCAGCCCATTGCCAGCATACTCTTCAGGGAGTCTCTAATTGGCCATCTGTAAATCTCTTTCTCCTGAAGCACAGAGACAAAAATGGGGAAAAAGCCCAGAAGCCACAATTTTTAGATTATTTATTCAGTTTCTTTATTTTCTTTTTGTACAAATCTCACATTCTGTACCTTCTCTGTCAGGGCTTTGTATATTCTGAGCTGGGGGTGAATCTTGGACTTCTCATCAACACCATCTCCATATTTCCATCCAAGCAGCACCTGAGGCGCAAGCACAGAGGAAAGTGAAAGAAATCGTCAAAGTCCCCTAAGGACGTGATATAATAATTGAAAGACTGTGAAGGGATAAGACATAAAGGAGTCATGGTACATACAGTTCTTGCTCTTCAGCTCTAGTTAAAAATGTCGACAGATGCAACAAAGCAGGCTTAGCAGTTGGCACAAAAAAAGAGCAGGGTATTTTTACACAGAGACTCGCAATTGTTAGCGTGCCCAGAGGATCCCTTTCAACAGTAAGAAAGAGGAAGCATCACCAAAGGAAACAATGCTGCTATATTGGAAAAAACAAAAATACTAACATGGCTGCTTTTGTGCTGACCTTGCTTGCATTTTAAGATGTCTTGCCTTTCTTACACTCAGGACCTGGTCAGAGTCGAATACTGTGCAAGTTAATAATCTTATCTTCGGCCTTACCTTCTCTGCTGACCATTTCTCATGGGCGTGCTCTCCGTATTTGTTGGCAAAGTGCTCAAGCTTCTCTGGAAGAGCAATACTGGTAAAAAGGAGTGAGACAATTAGTCATGTTGTGTATGCAAATGTGTTTTAGTGTTATCACAAATATGATATACAAGTCATGCTGATACTGCAGTTTATATTAATGTCAAACAAGGCTTACTTAGCAGTACTGATGGGTTTGGGGTCAAAGTTGCCCTGAGCATCTACAGAAACTGGCTTCTCCACTGTGGTGCTAATGGAGGCGTCCACATAGTCCGGTGGCAGAGCTCCAGCTATGGCACTGAGGCAAGGCATGGCCATCTTGAATAGCTCTGCGTCGTAATTCTGCATGGTGAGAGAAAGAAAGCTACGGAGTTAATGCAAAACAAGTAAGTGTTTTTATTTTGAATCCATTGAAAATAGGACTTGAATAAAGCTATTAGGATAATTGAGCCACAGAAGAGACGTTAATGAAGAATTCTTCTAAAAGCTAAGAAGCCAGCGTGTTAGAGGCTTTGGATCAATGATGACTGTACAGATATTGATGTTTTCAGGCCGCCCCTCTGCACAGCCTCCTTTCATGAGTGTGCATTTAGAGAGACGTGCTGATTTCTGCCACCTGCATTATCAACAGACCTTAAGTTATGTGTGCCAATGTGTCCCTCGCTAAATCCATATTTATCAAGATGATGATGAATACGTTGACTTTCATTCAACTGTTTATCATATTTGAAGAGCATTTGTGGGATTCGACGGGATCCCTTAATGTCAAGTGAGATTACAGATCTGGTGTTGCATTTTACAAATCGGACCTTAATTGACTTTTGCCAGAACATTCAGGCTAAAATGTCATTTGTGAAACAGTTGGCGGGAAAAAGGTTTTAATACTCATTTTGGCCACAAGAGGCTAAAGTGCACCAGTACCCCATGTTCGAAACGGGACTAAAAGCATTAACGTTCTCTTCTAGGTGAGTTTTGAATTTCTCCATTCACTGTAAACACAATGTGTATGAATTGTGTGTAAGAAAGTTATGTAACATTACTGTCATGTTTTTTCCTACTTGTTTTGCAGATATAAAAACTACAACTTATTAATATAACAATTACATGTAATGAACCCAGGAGGAAAAGTCAATATGAATCTGACTAAGACAAATTTATAACAATCATTTGTTTCCCAAATTGCCTCTCAGGGCTTCTGTAAAATATAATCTTTGACAAACTTTTTTAGTTTATTTTAGAGTAGACATCAGTCTTTTGAGAAACACGTGTAATGCAAAAGTCACATGGAAATTGCGAAGGACCCTAATAAGAGAAAAGACTTGAGTGAGCCCTCACCCTCTGGGACAGAGAATCAAACACTCCCCAGAAGATTTTCTTGGTGAGCAGCAGTTCATCCTCGGATGCTGTGCCGTAGCTGCCCCAGCCCGACGGGAGGCAGTAGTACTTCCAGTTCTGCTCATAGTGGTTGGTGAGCAGCTGGAGGACACACACAGGGCAAAGGTCAACACAAGCAGAGTAATAAACAACAGTTTTCTGTTACAAGCAACGCATATGTATCCTTTACCAATGCTCCCAACACATTGAGCCGTTATAAATCCTTGTGGAACACAATTTCACAGGCTAGTCACAATATATCACATCTTCAGTATTTTTCTCATGTCTTTCAGACGGATTGAGTGGAGCGCTGGAGCCAACAAGCCTGTAATCACAAAGTCCAATACTTCATCCCCTTGTTTTTCCTCCTGCAGCGGCCCACTTCTTCCACACCGGATGATTAATACTGTGGCTGTGTTAGAAAGGCTCACCTTTGAGTGTGTATTTGTGAGTGTGTCTGAGAGACAGAGGTGTACACCAGTATTATTACATTAAAAGGTAAAAATGTAGTGGAAATAAGATGTTGGTACGTCCCCCTACAAACTTAGAAACTGAGGTCGTTAAAAGCAACCAAGCAGTGACCCCACAGGCGAAACAAAGTGTTGAAAAGTACAGAAGGAAAGACATTAAACAGCTAAAACTGAGGCATGGAAGAAGACCGACGTGCATGAAGATATAAAGGCAAGATTTAGGATTTAAAACGTGGTAAAAGTGAAGAAATTGTTGCTCACTCTCAGAGGCATCTTGCAGTAATCAGTCAGCAAGGGCACGTCAAAGACGAGGCGGTGCAGGAGCTGCTGCAGCATGGAGGGACGAAGGTGCCTGTAGAATAGGGCGAGAGAGATAAGAGAGCTGCAGCCTCCAGCTGCCTTTGACCAGAACTTATTCACTCTGACCACTTTTGTGACACTGATTTAAGAGGGATATCTTAGGAAACCATGCCCTGAGCTATAATAGAGTAAAGTTAGAAAGCAGGATGCACTGCTGATCTTTTACAGCAAACTCAGATATCACTAAAGCCAGGAAAAAGCGTTTGACTCCACTAAAAGAGAGTCTGTAAGAACACTCACTTGCAGACGGCCAGCAGGCACTCCTCTATGGCGTCTCTCTGGGCCTTGGTGAGGGAGCGGCCCTTGGAAAGGCGGTAGATGGTGTGCAGAGTGGAGTCGATGAGAGTGGCGTAGTGCTCCGTGCCGGCGAAGAGAGGGGCGCAGCGGGTGAGGAGAGGGAGCATGGCTGAGCCGATGAAGCGGTTCATGGCCAGGGCTGTCTCTGTGGTACAAAGACAATCCTGTGGAAGGGGAGGGTCACCGGTCAGACATCAGGTGGCAGCTGGGGCAAAACTTAAACTAATTTAGGATAGTAACAACCTTTTTCTTTAGAGAAAATGTTTGTTGTTGTTTGTTGGCTATTTAATGCTACAGCCTTACTTGGTCTGATATGTCAAGTGGCTCATGTAAGCAAACTTAACATAAACATTGCTGAGCAACTCTAAAACCCCTTCACTACGTGTGCTACTCCTAAACTATGTCTGTATTAGCATAGTCTTGCAGAGATTTTAATGACAATATGAAAAAAAAAACGTCCCTTGCTGTCTTTGGCTGTGATTCAAAACAAACACTGCAGTGTACACATCGTTTACAAACAATTGGACTCAGCTCACAAAATAGCTGACTTCACTGCAGGCTAGGTGCTCAAAACGACTTTCAGTCCTTCGTGTGCTGCTGTGCTGTAAATACAATTGACGATGATGATGATGGCTTCATTTAAGCCTTAAGTCTGGACTTTATTGATTTGAGTTTAAAGTTCTTAAACTGTTTGTTGATAAGAACAATCACTTAAATTAACCGATGATGAACTTCAACCTTCATGAGGATCACCTCATAAAAGTTTTCCTAATATAATAGATCCTGAGAACTCTTTGATATGGTTCATGTTACAGACGCCAGCTGTTTATAACTTCTCTCCCATGTTTTTGTAGGCTTTGCCCACCGTATCCAGAGATGTAGCCGCCCTCAGGTCAGGAAGAAAGCCCACTTCGAGGAGGTGAAGCAGAAAGCTCTGGTCCTCGATACCATACACCCTGTCCAAAAACAGCACCATGGGGGCCTTGTGGTCCGGACAGAAACAGGCAGACATGTCCGGCTCAGTCACTGACCCATCTGGGAGGGAAGGAGACAGGAAAAGGAAGAAACAACAAAAAGAGTAAACCACTCAGGAGCAAAAACACCCCACAGTGCATAATAAAAAGTCCTTTCTGATTAGAAAAGCCATGTGTATTTATTAGGTGGCATGTAGCAGCATGTGAAGGAGAGTTTTGGGCTCCCTCTTGGCCTGCTGACAGAGTTTGTGTGGCGCAATCTGGGCAGCAAATCTAGGAGCCGAGTCTTGCCATGCTTATGCAGATTAATCAATAGAGCAGACAGCTCGCTATAGAAATGATCAGGCTGATTAAAAAGGCATGAGCAGTGAAATGTAATCAATAACCTTCCACCTTGCTCTGAATGTGCCGACTTTTGTCAACCATTGTACCTCCACGTCAGCTGGATTCCCTAGCATGCACAGGAAGAGGATGTGTCCCATGATGCTGTGTGTGTAGTAAGAGTGATCATGACCAGTACCTTTGTTGGTGATTGGCATTTTGAGCGGTATGCTGATAATTCCCACAATGTCTTCAGTCGGCACCAGAGAGCGCAGGATTGCACGAATACGCAGAGCTTCACCTTTCCCCTTGTTGATAAGCTAAAAAAGTGAAAAGGAAGTAGAATTATGGGCATCTGTGGGAAAAGCGACAATTAAATTCATAATTTGTATCCAACGTACATGCATCTCCGGTGCGCAACGTCCCAACAGGTCGATGAGTGCAGAGTAGAAGGACATGATGGCGTTGCCCATGTGTACCACCTCCTCCTCATCGTCACCATCAGCAGACCTAAGAGTGAAACGGAGGAAAACGTTTCTAAAGGGCATCACAGTAAAGATCCAAGCGAGGGGGATAAGCTTATCTCCTCAGGATTGTAAATCCTCAGTATTGATCTGAGAATTTTTGCTTGATCTTTCCGTCTTACACATCAGAGTTGACTCCGTGCACAGAGCCCGGCAGGTCCAGGGCCGGCGTTTCAGAGATCTTGATGGCTTCCTTCATGGCAGCCAGCAGGCCGTTCCCCCCCTCCCCCCTCAAGGCGGGTCCAAAACACTCTGGGCGACGGATGAGCAGCTTGACTACAACGCTGGAGTTCTCCTCCACGCTTTCGCCTGGAGCATAGACATACAATCATAGAAGCTTATACAGTGCATATAATAAAAATAAATTATTAATGTCCCCATAAAAATACATAAACACACCACTATGCCTAACATTTAGCTTTGAGCAGGTGAATTAAAGTCTTTCAAACACAGTTGGACCTTTGGTCGCTTTTCTACTTGTTAGGATAGAAAACAATTATAATAATAAACAGAAAGAAAGAAAGTCCAGATCATAAATGCAGTCTTACCATTCACAAAGACAGCAAACCGCAGGAAGGAGAGGTAACGCTCCCCCTCTATGGGGTTCCAGCCGATGTCTGGATAACCTTTAGCTAAGAGTATTGGACAACTCTGGAGCCCACATCCTGCTAGGTAGGTGACCACCTAAAGGTGCAGCACATACATAACTTCACATTAAAGATCAATACTTATCCAGCTTTAGCCTTTTCTTCCCAAGTTATTTTAAATTGGGTAACAAAAAAAGGGAGAGTCTTACCTTGTCCAGATCAGGCTCCTCCAGCGCCAGAGCCAGGCCGTTGTTGTCCATCACCGAGGAAGCAGCCACGTCCAGAGGAGTGGAGCCCCTCATAGCTGGTGAAGCTACAATACAAAGCACAAGCATCTAACTTTAGTATTTGACTGAAGCCTGTGTCTGTGTTTACATGTCAGCCAACAGCAGGGGGTGGTGTTGCCACTGGTAGCTGATGTGCCAGCATCTGGTTAACATCAGTGTTAAAGGAAAGTGTCCTGTACCAATTTGCTATCGATACATATAATATTATGAGGTGAGGGGTCACTCAATATTTGGTGTTAATAGGAACCCGTTTATGTAGCAATGTAAATACTATGACCATCATTAATACTTCCTATTCCAATCCCAAAAAACTATTTTCTATCTTCTCCACCCTCTTGGACCCCCCCCAAAGCACCTCCCCCCTCCTCCCTTCTGTCAAGCGACTTTGTTAACCATTTTGAAAAAAAGGTTGATGATATTCGCTCTTCTTTTTCTGACTCACCTTTACTCACCGCTGGGTCACCAGACTCACCTTTCACCCACACACTGACCTCCTTCTCCCCTCTCTCTCCAAGTGAGGTTCTTACCCTCGTTACCTCTGCCCGTCCTACCACCTGTTCTCTGGACCCTATCCCCTCAAACCTCCTTCAGACTATCGCTCCTGATATTCTACCATTTCTCACCCATTTCATCAACACTTCTCTAACTTCTGGTCACTTTCCAAACAGTCTCAAGGAGGCAAGAGTAAACCCTCTCCTAAAGAAACCCACTCTCAACCCGTCTGATGTTATTAACTACAGACCCGTCTCTCTCCTCCCGTTCCTGTCTAAAACACTTGAACGCGCTGTCTTTAAACAACTCTCCTCTTATCTCCATCAGAACAACCTTCTGGATCCGCACCAGTCTGGTTTCAAGGCAGGTCACTCAAAAACCAGAACTGCTTCACTTGCAATGTCACATGACGAAACGCACACGCTAAAAAAGCAAGACTCCCATCTCCCTCTTGATCATATCATCCCTATACTGGAACCATATCTGAACGCATTCGAACACGGTGAAACCATACGGATCCTTCTCTGTCGCACTGTCCCAGAACCATTGGAAGNGACGCCGTTTTGCATTTCTATAGGTTGTAGATACGAACATGGTTTTATATATTATCACGTTTAATCGTGTTTTATGCCGTTTGCCAAGACTTGATAAGTCGCTCGTAAAACACAGGAGGTATGGAAACTAAGAACACCATATGTGGTAAATTGTACAGCTAATATAACACAACACATTAGTTGTATTTCCTTTAACTGGTGGATATAGAGTATATAGTTGCTGATCGACAGCTGGCACACAAACCACCAAATACAAAAACATAATTCAGATCCAGCCGTCATGACTCCACTCCGGAGGGATTCCCCGATCATTTCTTACAGTTTCTCATCAAGGGGGGGTCTCCTGTCCCCGGTACAAACACACTGCCTGAGGAAGGCTATGTGTATTTTTTTTGTCATTAACCTTTTTCGGACAACTTATTTATTTATTTTGGTGACGATCCGACCTCCATGCTGCTACTCTGGTTCAAACTGCATCCACCAAACAATATGATTTATCTCCACCTCCCCAAAATAACCAAAATCTGACAAGGTGTGAGAAGTTTTTTTTTAGCTGTTCTGTCGTCATTTCCTGCTATCTTCTCCATGCAGTCAGTCAAAATGAACGAATGAATGGGCGTTTCTTTTACTATTCGAGTCGGTTGTGATTTATAAAGGGATTTATAAAGGGAAACCGGCGTAGGAAGTGCCATACGCACTTTCCTCTCCGGTACGCAATGTTTGGTGAATCGGAAAGTGGCGGAAAATGTATGGACCTATTTTTCCGGATTTCTACTACGTAAGCAACCTTCCCACGTCAATCCTACGCACGGCGTTATACATGAGGCCCCTGAACTTTAAATATAGTGCACATATTTTGAAGCTGTTTGACAGCTTGACTGCAGCTTTATGAGGAATGTAAAGCTGTGTAAGCCCTTCCTGTATGCCTGTACTGACATTAAAATGATAGGTATCTGACCCTCTTACCACTGAAATGGGCTGTTAACCTCATTTCCTGTCCGCAGGTTCCAAAGTACTGCAGAATGATGAGTTCACTAAGGATCTCTTTAGGTTTCTGCAGCTTCTCTGTGAGGGACACAACAATGGTAGGTGGACACGTTCCCATAAATTAAGATTAAGAAGAGCTGCATATTCTTTATCTTATTTTGCTATCTTTTTTCAGATTTTCAGAACTTCCTGAGGACTCAGACAGGAAACACAACAACAGTTAACATTATAATTAGTACTGTAGACTACCTGCTAAGACTCCAGGTATGGTATCATTACAAAAAGAAAATCATATATTCCTTCATGTTCTTTAATGAGCTTAATCCTTATCTCCTTCTTTCAGGAATCCATCAGTGATTTCTACTGGTACTACTCTGGTAAAGATATAATAGATGAGGCGGGTCAGAGGAACTTCTCTCAAGCACTAGCGGTGGCCAAGCAGGTCTTCAACTCTTTAACTGAGTATATACAGGTAATATACCGCAACACACTTCACCACAGCAAGCAATAATTAAAAACCTGAGCTGAAAAGACTGATTTTGATCCTCTCTGTTTCTCCTCTGTGGTTCAGGGTCCATGCATTGGGAACCAGCAGAGTCTGGCTCACAGCAGGCTGTGGGACGCAGTGGTCGGCTTCCTCCATGTTTTTGCCAACATGCAGATGAAGCTATCCCAGGTTTGTACTTTAGTCCGCATAAATCTACTGCTATGTTTTAATACCCTACATTTATATTGTTGAGGCACTTGCACCTTGCAGATAAGTGTACATCCAAGGCCTTTACATTGATATATTGATTTAAATATGAAATAAAACAGTGACAACTTTGATTTGTATAGGCTTATAAAACATAATTCACTGCCGTTTTGCATTAACATTACTTTAACTGATTTTATGTTTTAGTGTATAGATATATAAATAATTTATGGTGGGAGAGAGAGAGGTGCAATGGAAGAAGCTTGCTGGATTTGAATCAGGGTAATGTGCAAGCAGAAATTTAATCTTGGGGTAGTTTTGTAGCCAAGTGTTTAATCCACATCATTAAAAGGGTTTTATGGTGTGCATCTTAATCATTCAGCCCCCAGAAGATTACATGTCTGCCTATACATCAGTGATAATAATCCAATAACATTGGATACATAAACTTTAATGGGGGCACTTTGTACGATTATGTTAAACTTTAGTACATTTTCCTAATAAAGTATTGCCACTTTGACTAAAATATATCTGATTTCTTGATCCACCAATGGTGTGAGTCAATGTCAGCCAGAAAATCCTTTATTTTCTGTTTAACCACTAGAGGTCTCTCCAGGCTCAAGGATAACCTCAGGCTGCTGCATTACAATTACATCTGTCCTTCCACTCAGCTATATGATGTATGACTCCATCTATGATATTTCCTCAATGCCCAATAAGCCAGGAATGGGATAAAATCCAGCCACCTAACCTTATCTCATGGTCATTGAACGGACAGTAGAAGCCAGTGTGAGGGAGAGTGGAAGGGAGGGGTCTGAATTTAGCGCATCAAAGTATGCTTCAGATTTATGGCATGCTGAATACAGACTCCATAGAGACTCTAAATGAGTCAGACTGACCTAGCCATCTGCTCTGAGACAGTAAAATAACATTAACCCTGGTGCTGATGGATGGATGTTACCTAGAAGGCCCTTCTGCGCCCCAGCAGGGCCAATTCTGGTCCCCACGATGTGAGGCAGCCTTGATCTCTCAGGGATTTTATACAGGATGACTGTTCTCTTATAGCGAGGCCATCAGTAGGCTGTGTGATTTAGTGCAGTTTGAGTCACAAGGTTTCCCTCTTTTTGTCTTCTCCTCACAGGACTCCAGTCAGATTGAATTATTGAAGGAGCTACTGGACCTGCAGAAGGACATGATCGTCATGATGCTCTCGCTACTCGAAGGTTTACTTTTTGATGATTCAACATATAAGTTAAATTGGATCTTCTTTTAACCACTTATATTGCCTTGAGATTCAGAATCCTGGCAATGTCAGCAAAATAAAAACGTTCAATAGTTTGCAAGGATATTGTCACTTTTATGACTGTCATCAAACAGATTTATTTGCCTGTAATGTAATCCAATATTTACAAAAGCAGCTTTGCTTAATCTGCATGGAGAGCGTTGTTTGTTAGGGTCTCCGCAGGGTCTTAAAAAGTATTAAAAGTTGATAAATCAATTTAGGGAAAATTAAGGCTATTAAAAAGTATTAAATGGCATTTTCCAAGGTATTACATGTTGTAGCTTGTTTTCAAATCAAATCAGGTTGTATTTATATAGCACATTTTAAAAACGATTTTTGGTCGAGCCAAAGTGCTGTACATGCAAATAGAAGACAATAAACTACAACAGCAAATATAAAAATCAAACACAGGGAAATGTCATGAGTCGTGCTCAGCTCTGACTAGAAGGCCAGGGAGAAGAAGTGAGTCTTTAGTGTTGATTTAAAAAAAAAAACAGGGTCTGGGCCGACCTCACATTGAGGGGCAGAGTGTTCCAGAGCCTAGGGCCAGCTGCTGCGAAGGCTCGGTGCCCTCGGGTTTTGAGCCTGGTCTTGGGCACTATCAGCAGCAGCTGGTCAGCAGACCTTAAAGCTCTGGCTGGGGTGTAGCGATGGAGGAGTTCTGCTATATAAGCCGGAGCCAGCCCATGTAGTGCTTTTAAAAACAAATAAAAGGAGTTTAAAATCAATTCGGAACCGAATTGGAGCCAGTGCAGTGAGGCCAGAATTGGGGTGATATGGTGACGCTTTTTGTGGCCAGTGAAAAGACGCGCAGCTGTGTTCTGCACTAGCTGCAGGCATCTAATTGACGCCTGGTCCATACCCACGTATAGAGCGTTTCAATAATCCAGCCTCATGGTAACAAAGGCCTTAATAACCCATTCCAGTTCTTTAAAAGATAAAAACGACTTGGTCTTGGCCAATAGTCGTATTTAAAAAAAAAAAAAAAAAAAAGAAGCAGGTTTTGACTACGCGCTGCTGACCTGCTTATCAAATTTAAAAGCGCTATTAGGTCACTCCAAGGTTTATGACAGAGGGGAGGATGTTTTCATTGAGAGAGCCCAGAATATCAACTGGAGAGGCTGGGGGTTGGGGTCCAAAAAAGATGACCTCGGTCTTGCTCTTGTTAAGGTTGAGGAAATCTTGGCTCAGCCAGGATTTGATCTCTGTCAAGCAGTCCATCAATAGTTGTAATGAGTTGACATTAGAATTGAGAGGCAGATCTGTTTTCAATAAGTATATAAATTGTCCAAAGAGGTTGTATTCTAAAGTTTGCCTTAATGTAATCATTGCGTAGGTGTGTAGTGTGATTCTGTGTAATTTATGTATGGCATCCCGTTGGATTTGACGTCATCTGAACAGGACATCGCACGCTCACTGCTTGATAGCGGGCGAAGGTCCATTTACGCCGGTTGTTAAACAACATCGTTATGGGGAAATGCAAGTTTGCATCCAAATGGTTGGAAGATAAGGAGGAAGGACCAATCAAGGATCAATACTGTATATAGTAAATGTGAGGTAAAGTGTGTCGCCAATGTAACCGGTTAAAACTCGAAGTGGCGATGAGGTCTTAAAATGTATGGAAAGGGTCTTAAAAAAGGTCTTAAAATGTATTACCTTCAGGATTCCTGCATATACCCTGTTTGTTGATGTGTGAACTAACACACTTTGCTTTGGTCTGTTTTTTTCAATACCTCACAGGTAATGTTGTCAATGGTACCATTGGCAAACAAATGGTGGACACCTTGGTGGAATCTTCAAGCAACGTGGAGATGATCCTCAAGTTTTTCGACATGTTCCTCAAGTTGAAGGACCTGACTACCTCAGACAGCTTCAAGGAGTACGACCCAGAGAGCAAAGGGGTGATCTCAAAGAAAGATTTCCAGAAGTCCATGGAGAACCAGAAGCAGTACTCGCAGTCTGAGATCGAGTTTCTCCTCTCGTGCGCTGAGGCTGATGAGAACGACATGTTCAACTACGAGCAGTTTGTGGAGAGGTTTCATGAACCTGCCAAGGACATTGGCTTTAATGTAGCTGTGTTACTGACGAATCTCTCCGAGCACATGCCTCATGACGCTCGACTCGCCACATTCCTCGACCTGGCTGAGAGCGTCCTCAGTTACTTTGAACCTTACTTGGGTCGTATTGAGATCATGGGGGGAGCTAAGCGCATCGAGAGGGTCTATTTTGAGATCAGTGAGTCAAGCCGTACCCAGTGGGAGAAGCCTCAGGTGAAAGAGTCAAAGAGGCAGTTTATCTTCGATGTCGTCAACGAAGGCGGGGAGAGCGAGAAGATGGAGCTGTTTGTCAAGTTCTGCGAGGACACCATCTTCGAGATGCAGCTAGCTTCTCAGATTTCCGAGCCTGACCCGGTGGAGCGTCTAGAGGAAGATGAGGAGGACAACCAGAGTGTGGTGGAAACCCCCGAGGAGGAAGAGGAGGAGAGTGTGATGTTGGAGTCTTCCTCCGCGTTTACAATTGCCTGCATCTCCATGAAAAAAAGCCTGTGCCACTTCCGCCAGATGCTCACTCTCAAGAGCATGAGGCGGCAGTACAGGAAGTTCAGGAAGATGAGCATCCGGGAGATGGTGCGAGGCTTCTTCTCTTTCTTCTGGATGATCATCACCGGCCTTTTCCACTTTGTCTACAGCCTGGTTTGGGGTTTCTTTCACATCTTGTGGACCACTATGTTTGGGGGTGGCCTGGTGGAAGGGGCCAAAAACATGAAAGTGACTGACATTTTGGGAAACATGCCAGACCCCACCCAGTTTGGGATCCACGGCGATGTGTTAGAGATGGAGAAGATGGAGGCGAGTGAAGCGTCGGCGCTGGCAGAGATGGGTCAGATGTCTCAGGGAGAGGCAGGAGAGGCAGACCTGATGGCTGAGCTGCTGAACATACAGCCCAAGAAGGAGGGGAAGCACGGGGCCGAGCCCGGTTTGGGGGACGTGTCTGAGGTGGTGGTGGGAGATGCTCCATCCATAGCCAGTGCTGTCAGGCAGAAGAAAGCACAGGTCAGTACTGATGATAAATCCTGTTGAATAAGGGTACCTTTATTCTCAATCGTGTCTTAAAGGGACAGTCCCACCCAAAACAAAAGAACAAGAAAATGTCCGTCATAACATTGTTCTCTACGGTTGGTCGGCAGTGTTATTGAAAACGTGTTCCATCATAAAATGGCTTAAAACAAGGTCTGTGGTCTGCGGCGCCATGGAGCAGTTGGGGTTTGGTGCCTTGCCAAAGGGCACCTTGGCTGTGCCCAGGAGGAGACTGACCCCTCCAGCTACAATACGCACTCTGTACTTTTTGGTCCGACCAGGACTTGAACCGGCAGCCCTGTGCTACCCAAGCCAAGTCCATAAGCTCCTGCCGCCCGATTTTACTGATATTTTACAACATTCTTCTTGTGTGCAGTGAGATTAAGTACCTTGGTCATTATATCTCTGATGATCTCACAGATGACAAAGACATCCATAGACAACGCTGCAAACATATTAATGCGGAAATCACAAGTGCTCTGTAGATGTCAAGGTATTACTTTTTAAAGCTTGCTGTACACCATTGTACACGGCTCACCTGTGGAGTAACTACAAGGCTAGAAGCATACAAAAACTAAAAGTTGCATACAATGATGCTATACGGTTGCTGGTGAGGGTACCAAGATGGCACAGTGCCAGCCAGCTGTTTGTTAACTTGGGGGTACCTACCTGTCAAGCCCTTTTTAAGAAATGGAATGTACAAATTCATGGGTCGCCTAGCAGAGTCAGACAATCAGGTTATCTCGATTCGATTTAACCCTGTGAAGAGTTCTACTCGGTTCTCTTCCATGATTTGGAGGTATTGGCGCAACAGCCTCTACAGACAGTGAGCATATATGTGTGGCTAGCTGTCATTGGACTGATTTTATGTTTTTCATCAGTTTTTTTGTTTTTAATCTTATTCATTGTTGTGTATTTTGTCATTTTGTATGTGATATGGACCTTGAGTCTGAAATAAAGATTGAATAAACAATGTACTTTGTTCTAGTTGGCTGCAAAGAAGGTGACTGTTAATGGAGACTACACATCTGATTCAGAGAAAGGAGAGTGAGTGTTTTTAATTTGTCCACCCTCAAAGGAAATGGAATTGATAAATGTTTGATGTGAGTCACATGCAATATGTGTGCATTGCATATATAAGTCCACGCCACTAACAGAGAAATGCTTCTTGCAGTTCAGAGGATGGTGAGAAAAAGGACCATGATAAGTCTAAAGACGAACCCCCTCCGGACCCCCCAGTGCTGAAGAAAGTCCCCAAGAAGAGGATCGATGTGAAGAAAGAACTACCAGAGGCCTTCATGGCCAGCTTCTTCGCTGGCCTGGAAATCTACCAAACCAAGATGCTGGTCAGTCATTCCCTCAAAGTTGTGTTAAAATATTTTAACTATTAGCTTGAGTATGTTAAGGAAGTACAAATCAGCAGGTTGTATATATAAAACGTATACAACAATGATTATTTCCACAGAACTACCTGGCAAGAAACTTTTACAACCTCCGTTTCCTGGCACTTTTTGTTGCCTTTGCTATCAACTTCATTCTGCTCTTCTACAAAGTAAGGTTGCAAATTGAAGTGTCCTTACATATCCTTGTAGGCTATACATATATACTTTGGTAAATACCTATAAACGTTGTTTTTAAGGTGACCGGTGATTACGCAGACGATGAAGATCCTTGGAATGGTCAGGGTAGAACAGGGGAGGAGGAAGACGAGGGGGCCCTGGAGTATTTCGTGCTGCAGGAGAGCACAGGCTACATGGCGCCAACGCTCCGCTGTCTGGCTATCCTGCACACCATCATCTCTTTCCTGTGTGTCGTGGGATACTACTACTTGAAGGTAAAGGGATATCAACTGACCAGAAAATACACTTAACTTTTCATTTGTTTTTACTCTCTCCTTTTTTTACTTTTTTTTTTAAGGTGTAATTTTAACAAATGATTTAGTGTAGCATTTTGCAAATGGGCCAAATAGGAATTTTAAACCCATTTTGCAAGTTAAACAAGTTTTTTTTTCTAATTAAAATATAATATCTCAAAAACAAGTTGTTTTTTTTTTTTAGAAGAAGAAGAACACGTCTATCCTGTGTTAACAGGCATACACACTCACTCATGCCCCCTGTGTCCCTTTAAGCTGTATGGATAAGCAACACTTGTGATATGAAACACATTAAAGGTAGGGTATGTAAGTTTGAGAAACCGGCTCGAGATACACTTTTTGTTATATTCCATGGAATGCTCTTAACATCCCGATAGCAATGAATATCTTAAGTGCTTTGACCAAAAATCCATAAAAAATGTCATCTGTGGAAGCCGTGGTACTGTAAAAAGTATGACCAATCATTTTAGCCGGCCTGGCTAAAATAACTGGATGGCCTACCTGCCTGTCAGCCTTCCATCTGTGCACAAACTTATCTCGTGCCCTCATTGGTCATGTGCGCGTTTGTGTGTGTTGGAGGAGGGGCTCTGTAAGGAAGTGGAAGATTTTTTCCGGTTGTGTATGTTCAAATTCTAGCGCACTCGAGCTGCTTTCTCCAAAATTACCTACCCCACCTTTAAGTATTAGC